>NW_010180487.1:0-7248 GCF_000695765.1 Mesitornis unicolor | reverse complement strand
ACTCCTAATATTCTGTGATTCTGTGATGACATTTTCCTGAACATTGAATGAGATTTTTCCTGCTATTAAAAATATTTGTCTCTGCTTTCCAAGCTGTCTTTGGACTTCCTTTCCCAAGTGTTTCACTGGGGATTTTTTTCTGCCTTTGCCTTAAATTTCTGCAGTGTGGCACAAACACAAAGCATGCTCCTGGCAGAAAACACCCTGCCAAATTCTGCCTGTCCTCTGCCCGGCTAAAAACGGTGCAGAAGCCGTGTCTTCTGCACATCTGAGGATGGCGCCAATAAAGACAAGCAGCCAAATGATGCTACCTAATGATTTATTTTCTCCTTGGGGAAGCACTGGGAATGATAATAGATGTACTTTGCAACACTATTCCCAGGGGAGTTTGTCTAAGCAAGGAGAGGAATTAATAGGCAGCCTTTTAGGGAGAGACAAATTTGCAAAAACACAGAAGCATTAAGGAGATTTGCTGGAATATCAAACACCTGGGACCTGAAAGTGTCTGAGCAGGGTCTGGCCCAGTCCTGGGCTCACACTGGTGAGGTCCATCTGGAAATTAGGAGGAGCTTGGATGGGCTGGGTAAGGCTTGGGAACACTGATTTGTATGAAGAAAAATAGATGAGCCTTAGCCTGTATATGCCTTAGCTGGAAAAATGCTCACTTGCCATTGACTCCTGATGTGCCTCTGACTTTGGCTACAGTTGGAAGAAATTTATAATTCGTGAACCTGACTCACTGCCATGGTAAACCAGTAGAGCATTGGTATCTTGGAGAGAGCCAAACCTGCAAGATTGTCTAGGCAGAGTGTTTGAATTTTTGCCCAGGTATAAATTAATTTGTCTTCGCCCAGACCTGGCGAAACAGGAGGCCATGCATCTCAAGGGGAAGCACAGCGCTATGTCTCCGTCGAAAAGCATTTCCCAGGGCTAGTGCATCAGGGAACCATTTAAAGCTAGGGAATATACAGTACAATGAAAGGAGGGAATTTCTCTGGCTTTCCTCCAAAAGCCAAGCATTATTCATTGATCAGAAAACAGATCTCCGTCTCCACTGAGAATTACCTCCATTTGCTAAGTGGAAAATGACAAATGGACTAGCTGTGCCCTCTCCCACATCCTTTCTCCTGTCTGTCCAGGTGGCCCTGTCACTTTCCCCTCCCTCAGTGCACCACAACCAAACCAGTGGTCACTTACTTGGCACCACCAGCAACCTGGGGGGCGGTGGAGGTGGAGGAGGAGGTGGTAACGGCGGAGGCGGCCTGCACTGGCAGATTTGCTCGCAGCTCTCTGTGACTTTGTCTGCTACAGGCTTGGAGCATGACTTCTGGGGCTCACCGTACGTGATCTGCAAAGAAACAAGACATTGTGTGAGCAGCAGAAACAGTGAACAATTCTTTTCCATGAATGTGTTTCTTGGACTTCAGTATGCGAGCGGCACCTCAGACCTGTAGCAAGAACTGAGCTTGTGTCCCTTACTAAGGCCGCTATAAGGAGATTTCTTCCATAAATGGTCGCTATTTTAATTTTTTTTTACTTAACACAGTATCTTTAAGACATCTTTCCCTCTGTCAAGTTTGGCTGAAACTAGCCGGCTGGTTTCTGATTTATGACGGGGTAAGGAGAAGGCGGGTAGTGGCAGACACTATGATTGCATAAGCCTTTTTTCCTTAGGAAAGCCATCTAGCAGCATGCATTATTCACAGGGTCGTTGCTGCAAGCCAAAGAGAACTAATAAAAATTACAGGACAGTTAGGGTCAGGATTATGTACATTTTCCTTATGGCAGAACTGAAAGCCAGAAGATCTCTCTCCTCTGCTTTGCCAACCTCCCTTTGATGTTTAGAGAATATTTCATGGAGGGTTTCACTTCCCACCAAGGGGAAAAGGAGCCCACATTGTACTCATCTGTGGACCACATCAATGACATAGTCAAAATGGAAATGTCAGAGATGGTGACTTGTAGCCTCATCTGCTAATAAAGCTGAAGATGAGGCACTGCAGAACACAAGTGTGGGCATCACTTGGCCGTGGACAATGATTTAGCCAGTATTGATATATAATCTATTCAATAGCTTGATCTATTCATTACAAGAACCATTTATTAACAGCATGTTTCTCTTACTATCAGTAATATCTACATGACTAGAAATTTAAGGAATATTCAGTAATGTTCCTAATCTAATGCTATGAAATGAAAGGGACTAAGTCTCTAATGAAAAGGAAAATTGCTGAACATCGCAGGAGCTTCTGAGAGGTGTTACCTCCAGAAGTCTCTAAGCCAGCTCTTTCTGAATGGACTGATACTCAGATGGAAAATAGTAGATACAATTTTAAGGAGACAAAGCCTAAAAGATGAACGAGCACGTTATCTAACAAGTACTTTGAGCGTAGGTTTAGGAGACCACCTGTGTCAGAACTGTGTCTTGCTGAAGTTAAAGGTAGTTACACTAGCATTCAACTGTCGCCTTATACAGTTTGGTATTGGGTGGGTTATTGTCCTAATAGTTTTGGCTTAAATTAGCTCTTTTCCATGAAATGTTGGTCATTACAAAGAAGACGTCTCCTGCCATGCTTTCACACCTGTTTCAGGTGGGCCTCTTCTGCCTCCCTGCCTATGCCCAGGGTCACCCAGGGTTGCCTTCTCCCTGCTTCTCTCTCCTGCCCAAGCTTTGCCTCCATTTCCCTGCCAGCTCCGGGCACAAAGTCTGTCTGGTCCCCCCTTCCAACCCTTGCCCCAGCCCCCAGCACAGCCAGGATGCCTCTCCTACCACCAGTGGCTGGGTACCACAGGTGCTGTGCTACCTCTTGGCTGCAGAAAAGCTGTGCACGGTCATTTCGTGTATTTCTGGCCAAAAAAGAAGAAAGACGTGTCTAATTAAAACAACATTGCTGCACAAAGTACATGTTCATATGCGTAGGAGGTTTCTAAATGCAGAAAGATGCATTACTCTGGCCTCGGGGAAACGGAGGTAGGTCTTTGTTGATTATTATAGAGAGAGGGGAAAAGAACAGAAGAGGCTACACGTAGCTGAGCTGGAAGGACAGCTGGGCACAGCACAAGTCAGAAGGCTCAGTTCTTTAAACAGCTTGTCAAAATCCATTACCAAACAGAGGGAAAAATAAATTCAGCACAAGTGCTTTCCAACTTTCCCCTTCACCATCAGGTAACGGCAAGAGGATGGTTAAAGGCCATCCCAGACAGCTTCCAGGAACTTACACAAACTCTCTGAATGCTCTAATGAATCAAAGTGACTTGGCTTTGTAATCCCTCATGCCTGGTAATAAATCTGTCTGCTAAGCAGGGTTATTTATTTTTAAAGTAAGCAATCACAGGCAGCAGAATATCCTCCATGTCATTTTGGCTCTTCCAACGCTCTTCACATGCTGGGTTGGGGTCTTAGGGACTCTCCCAAGACAAGCCCCATAGGAAGAGCACCTGCTCCATGCAGTGGCAGGGGCACACCTTGGGGACCTCCTCACTGTTAGGAAGCACCTATTAACTCCTAGCTACAATTAGTGGCCCCTATGTGGTTCTGTGGTTGATGAATCCTATGGCTTGCTACAGTCTGGTGGGAGTCAGTGCAACGGGGAGGTTGGAGACAGGGAAGAGTAACAGTGAGCAGACCTGGAGCCAGCTTCATTTGCAGACCAGAAGCTGCCTTGTGTATACAAGTCTGAAGACAGTGCTGGTATGGAAAAGCTGCATTGACTTATTGCTCTAACTTAATATCAACCAGAACCAAAGGCTTGCTCTGTCTTTTTTTAGAATTATTGACTGCTTTTAAATCCCTGGAGGCTCTTCTACCTTAGGCTGGTAATAGAGTGTCCTCAGAAATCAGTGGATATTTTTCTCAATTACTTTGCAGACAAGATTAACCCTATACATGCCCAGCTACAATCCGCTCCTGTGTACTTTAAAATATTATTTCTGAAAAAAATAGTTGCTTTGCCTCTCAATACCTTAGTCTGAGCCTTTATCAAAATTCCCCACCATCATTTTGAAATGATGGGGAAAGGACCGACATTTAAAAGCGTGGGCTTTATCACCTATGTGTTTCCCTTCTCTTGTCACTCAGTGAAATGTCTGTTGTTAGAAGATACCTGTAGGAACACAGATATTACCTTGCCGGGGGTTGTCTTCAAGGGTTAGTTTACAATAATAAAGATACTGTAAATTGGCTGAAATCTGGCAGAAAAAGGAAAGACGCAAATTGAGGTTGAGGATCTCAAGGAGGAGAGAAATAGTCAAAGACTGCTGCAAGAAGATTAACTACCAGTAGCAAGATAGAATTAATAATAAAAAAAAGACATTTGGTTCCTTTCCAAGAAAACAAAAAATCCCACTGTTGATGTCTATTAGTCTTCTTATGAAAGGGATGAAGGCTATTACTTGTGTCTTCTAAAGGTAAGCAGAACAAATCACCAGAAAATATGCTTTAGGGAACAATCTTGCTCTGGCAGAGGATGATGAAATAAATTACTCCAGGTTTCTTTCTTGCTGTCTGCAGTTCAAGGTAAGCTGCCTTTACAGGAGATGGCAGGAGCAAAAAGGTGTGTTGAAAGAGCCTCTGGACAGGTCTGCTAATTCGAGTCCAGCCTCAAACTCCACTGCCAGACACTACCATGGCTCCAAAACGGCTTTGGGAGCACTTTGCAGGTCACGACTGACCAGACACCCACCAGGCTGCCAGGCATTTCGTAGCACACAGGTTGCCTTGGCCAGGGGTCATCTCCAGAGATGGACCACACAGGGCTTGCTCCCTGGTTGTTACTTCTGCACCTTCCAGCCATTCCTTCGGGTGCTGGAGGTGCCATGAACACGTGTCTCCTTGGCCTAAAATTGGGTTGCTTGTTTGGCATCAGGCTTTCTTAACTCACCCTGCAGCTGGCCAGTTTGGAAATATACATCCCCTGGACTTCAAACTGATGCATTTTTTGCCCTGCTCTGAAAAGACATAAGGAGTTGACTTTATGGATTTGTGCATTTGATACGAACATGCCTTGCAAAAAGGGTAAATGTTTTTAAATATTGAGAATCTGATCCACAAATGTCGAGGAAAAAAGCAAACAGAAAGTGGTAACTGGTGGTTTCCTTTTGCAGTATCTCTGTTGAAGTTAATGTCTGTGATGTATTTCTGTTAAATCCAAGATTTTCTTCAGAAGCAGTGGTCCTAGTCCTGCTTTGCATAGAGTGGAAGAATAAATCTGCATGTGGTCAGAGCTGTTCAGTATTTTGGTAGAGTCCCATGGGGTTGCAGCAGTCCATGAGCATACTCTACAGAGTGGGATGGGAAACGAGGATTAATACAGCTCCTGGAGGGTGGCCCTCTGGTGAATTTTTGAATCAGCTAAAAGGAAGAAAGCTTGAAAAGAAAAGTGCAGTTGACTGAAACGGCACAGAGACCTCTAAAAGCCTGCTGATGTGGCAAGAGCTTTGTCTCTTGGAAGCAGTCTACAGAGATGAGAACTCAACACTGCTGTGTAAATCCCAGGACGGCTCTGCATAATTCACATCAGAGTTAATCCAGATCCATGTTTATGAAACCAGAAAATACGTGACCTCGCTATTTATCATAACACTTCCTGCTCTTTTTTTTAATTATGTCAAAAGCCTCAGACAGAATCATCCTTTCCTTCTTGTCACAGCGCTGGCTACAACGCTAATAAGGAAAGATTATGGCGTTTGGTTTGGTTTCGTTGTTTGTTTTTTTTAGTAAGATAAATGCTTCTCCTCTGATTAGCATCTGACTGATTCTCTTAAGTGCCTCAAGGCAAGGCCCAAGGAGGGAATGCAACGATTTGGCAGGGAAGGCCATGCCACACATAAGTCACTGCACAGATGAACGGGTGAAGAGGGGCTGAGAGAAGAGACAGAAGGAAACATGACGGCTGCTATGGAGTGGGGCGGAGGAGCGACAGGATGGGACATTGCTGGATAAGTTGAGGAGACAGGATGGGACATTGCTGGATAAGTTGAGGAGAGTGTGGCTTGCGAGACTTTGAGGATAAGAGCAAGGATCATGACTCAATGTGGGGAAGGGAGACATGAGAAAGATTCAAAGATGCAGGAGTTTCGGGCACAAGAAGGCAAGCATGCTGCTGAGCGCTGCCCTTCCCAATGGTATGTGCTGATGGGATCCTTACATACATCCTAGTTTTGGGAGAGCTGGGAAAAAAGCTTGAGTACGAGCAGATTTATTGATTGCTCTTCCACAGAACAGCAGGCAATAGCACAACCATAGATGAAGAATGGGACAATAAAACTTACAAATTATTGCAAGGAAAGGCTGGGCGCCTTAGCTTTTGCACTTCTCAGAGCCTGTTTCAATTAAAAATGTCATTATTTTTGAAAGACCGGCTTAGATCACCCAAGTAGTTTGTGAGAAAGATGTTGATGCAAGTTTTTTTTTGTTTGCTTGATTGGCTGACTGATTACAGGAGGGATGTTGCAGAAGGCACCTCTTTTTTACACAATCGTGTATCCCTGAAAAATACAGATACAGTTGTAACTTATGCTTAGCTACCTGAACACTTGAGCAGGACAGCAGAAAGGGAGTGCTGGCAGAGATATTTATGATGGGGGCGTCGGTTTAAAGGAGGTTGTTTTTGTTGTATTTCTGCTTATTTTAATCTGTAAGGAACACAAATCCTCTTTGTCATTCACGGCAAGAGAAAAGATGCTAAAACAAACAACAGCTCTGTTTAATCTCTTGGGAGACACTAAGTTTAGAACACGGAGTAAAAGACGTGGAGTCTCCACTGTGTTTTCTCCAAGAAACAAACTGCAATTGTTCTGTTCCTGAACAGCACTTGGCTGGCTCATCAATCACTCCTCTGAAGACATATATTATAAATAAACTTTAAAATATCTAAGTGACGCATTTGAGTTGAGCTTCACTGCCGCTCCGATCCTCCAAACTGGATGGGTGCTCTCCCTCACTGTATACCAATTCCTCCCAGTGCATCTTGCTGGCCACCCATTGCAACCAAGGTCACGCAACACCACGGCGTCGGAGTTGCCGAAAGCCGGCTCAGTCCTTCCCAGAGAATCCTCAATTCGCACTCATCGAAAACCCACGGCAAAACGTTACCAAAATTAGACCGCCGGAGCTTCGCTCCGCGCATCGCTCCTTTCTGTGCATCTTTCCAGCAAAATGCGCTTACAAACCCTCCGGAGAAACTCCACTACACCTTGCTCAGCCCAGACCACGGCGAGTTCAGCGCTCCCGGGGGTCGCCCACGCCTT
>NW_010180486.1:0-3823 GCF_000695765.1 Mesitornis unicolor | reverse complement strand
TTATGCACTGGGCCTAAACCACGACAATTTTGTGAGCACTCATGACCAAAACCACAATACTTTGGGCAAATGTAACTCTTGGTATGGAAGTTTCCTCCATGGTTTTGCATAGCTAACCTCATCTGTGCACGTAAATATGCTTCTTATTCTTGGAAGCCCCTAGATGCCACATCATTTTAGCCAAGAATATAGAGGTTTTAATCCGTTTATTCCATCAACTCGTATTTCCTTCAATTTCAGTACCTGCTTTGGTTTGGGTGTTGGAAACAGGAGTTTAACTGAAGCATCCTCTCAGCTAGCAAGGAAGACTCTTTTGACACCTTGAAACATAACATCAGGGAGAAGTCTAAGCTAGCCACAGTTCTTTCCCTGGATCAGAATGGCCCTAAACTATTACTGTGGAGCTTTTCGAGACTAGCATCAACTGAAATCACACCTGAACTCAAAACAAACTGCAACAAAAGTTACTGACAGTGAGTTACAGCTCCAAAATTACAGTGTACCTGTCAGAGTCAGAATGTGACTGCACTCTAAGTAAATTTTGGATCACTTCTGAATGTGACCTTAAAGTATGATGTGAGGGGAAGAAAAGAAAAAAGCAAGATTGATTTCAGACTTAATATGGAGGGGAATAATTTAAACTGGGCTGGGCATAGATTCACACTCACTATGTGCCCATCAGAAGTGACACTGGATGACTGCGTTCCCATTACAATATATATCCAATGACCATTGCTCACTGCTATCAGGCAAAAGGCAGCTCAAACCATCCCGTACCGCAGGAGAAAATACAGCACAAAAGTGACTAGGATAAGATGTCAAGAATCCTGAGGAATAGAGAGATTTAGCACAGCAGAGGTAAAAAAAGGCCTAACTTAATCATCTAGGCATACAAGATCATCATAATTTTAATCTTCTATACAAAAGCACTTGAAAATATGAAGTATGCAGATGTCAATGCTTGGAAAATAAAAGCCTCCCTTCTAAAATCATCGATCTGAAGTGCATACAGAAATAAGATATACAATGAGGATCAGATATATACTGAATGTGGTCCTTGTTCCCTGTTGCATATTTGTTAAGAGATTTCTTTTTATTACTTTTTAATTCATTATTGTTAGTGTAATCTCAGTCAAGTCAAATCACTTCATTAATTAAAAGGGATTGAAAAGGTCCTTAGCTACTAGGTTCCGCAAAGGCCCAAAAGCTCAGGCCTGTTTACAGGAGGTCGTATTTCATTTGCTGCCTATGTCAAAGCAGTACCCGTCAGGCCTTTGCCAGGCCCCAGAGACAAGCCAATCAATGTCTGCTCACTAAAGCCCCTCGCATGAATCCATTTAAGCAATGTGGATGCTTCCTGTCGAAAAAAGAAATGGTCTCTTGGTATCTCTGATAGAAATTAGCCATGAATTAAAAGAGAAGCACAGTTGTTTTGGAAGAAAGCCAGAACCAGAATTAATAGGCCATCTGAGCCTCTTGAGTGTTGAATCCCATTTGTTAGTAATTCTTTATGAAAGGTTTCCCCTCCCTACACCAGTTCTGACCAAACCCTGTACGCCGTCTCCTGAAACTATAATTGTTCGGTTAAATTTTAAGCAGCTGGGAAAATACAAAAAATACTGTCTTTTGTCAAACATAATTTTAGAAACTTGCTTGATATTTGTGCTACAGTGTAGCAGGACCACTGACACAGATGGAGTCACACTGGGTATGGGTTTGGCTCAATATAATTTCAGTAATTTTGGCAGAATCTTGTAAAGGCTTTCACTTTACATTTCATTACTATTATCCTGTGTGAATGGAATAATCTATCTTCTTGCCAATCCTCCTAGCCTCAAATGCTTTGCATGTAAGTTTAGTGGCAATGAAATTAAAGAACTTCTAGAGATCTTATCTTTAAATGCTCTAGAATCCCATTTTTAAGATGGACAATTCAGTTCAAGTCTGGGTTTCCGAAGTTACTTGAATTTTCTCTAATTTTTTTTTGTGTTTAAGCATAGAAATTGGAGCAGAGGGGCGGGCTTGTTTGTTTTCTACCTAAAACATGACATCAAATTCTGGTCTAACTACTAAAACTCTTAGGTTTTCCAGAAAACTGAGTATCCATTTTTCTCAGAAGAGATTGTGAGGACTCCTCGTGCAGGACATCTCAAAAATCCACTACTGACAGCTAGGCTGCTCAGACCCTAAGTGAAGCTGCATGAGCTGGAAGCAGCTGGCGATATACTAGATGGACCTCAGTATTCAATCACACAGAATCACAGAATGTTTGGAGTTGGAAGGGACCTCGAAAGCTCATCCAGTCCAACCCCTGCCAGAGCAGGATCACCAGACCAGGTCACACAGGAACACGGCCAGGCGGATTTTGAATGTCTGCAGAGAAGGAGACTCCACAACCTCTCTGGGCAGCCTGGGCCGTGCTCTGGCACCCTCGCACTGACAAAGTTTGTCCTCATGTTCAGCTTGAACCTCCTGTGCTCCAGCTTGGGACCATTGCCCCTTGTCCTGGCATTGGCTATCAAATCACACAGAAAAAAACCAAACCGAACCAAACCAAACCAAACCAAACCAATCCAAAAACCCCACAAGCACAAAACACAAGCACCCATCATTGTTCTCTTCAGTCTCCTTGTTTCTTTCAGAGTTTTACTATACTTTTAGCTGAAGTATCATATTCCTTGTTTCATAGTGTAATATTTACTATGGTCTGCCTTTTCATTCTATTCATACAATTCCTAGAACAATAAGACATTAATCTAGGTTGATGCTTTGTATGCTCAGGCTATGCAAATCAATATTTTCTTAATAATATTTATAAGCATATAATTGGGAATGTGATTAGTTTTAGTATCATCAGCTGGCACAGAGGATCTCACTTGGTGATAGTGAATACTTTGAGCAGTAAATGGGTTTTTTAATCATTCATTCAGAACATGTTGATTTTGGTTATAGGGAAGGTTAAACCTGACCTTTATTGGCTTCTTTCCTGCAGACAAGTAGGCAATTTTACAGCTTATTCTCTCTTGCAGATTCATACACCCCACGAGCTTGCAGGACAGAGGACATAATTTGTGTAATTTAATTTTTAATTGTGACTAGGAAGAATTTTCTGGTTTCTCTAAACAGAAGCAGTCAAGTGATTATTTGGCTACTTCCTGACTTCTCATTTGTTCTCATTATTTTCAAAGGCCCTTTTTAAAATTTATTATGTTTTGAAGAACAAATAGCAGAATTTTAACAAATGTCTCTTCCAGTCTTAATTCTAATTGCAGTATCATTTCATCATTTAGTAAGTCTTGTCAAAGATACCCTGCACAATAGAGCACACAGAAGAATCTTGTAAACAACTAATCTGCCAGGCATCAGTTCTAATTCACTTTCACTTTACTTTCATTGCCTTATTTCATTAACAACCAAAAGATATCCATTTCTAAACAGCCCACCATATAAATGTTCTTCTCTTTCTCTGAAGGAGACCTTACTGTTTAATCATCTATGAAGAAAGTTGCCTTAACCCTCAGTTTAGCTGTAACTGCCTGACCTCATTTTAGAACACATCAGGTGTAAACGAACCACAGCTTTCCTAAAAATCTCTTCGTCAGGTCACTGAACTCTCTTCAAGGATGCACTGAGTACTCATACTTTGAGGAGAGAGGGATGGGTCTGAGATTTTTTTAAACATCAGGTTGACACAGGACACAGGATAGGCAATGAAGATGAGTAGGGGCAGGAGGAGAATACCACAGCAACAAGACTGCACCAAATACTACACCAGCTCAGTCAGGTGCCTGTTCACGGCACATGCAGGACAACCAAGCGATCA
>NW_010180485.1:0-7507 GCF_000695765.1 Mesitornis unicolor | reverse complement strand
TCATGGTCATCCTGCTGTCCACCAGGACATGCAGGCTTTTTGCAAATAGACCATGTCTCTCCATAAGCACAGTGATTTTTTCCGCTCTCTTTATTACAGACTTTATTCTTTAACCAGTGATATTTTTAAGGAAACTTGTGTAGTCAGTAAAATTTTACCATGGTGCATTAACTGTGGAAGCTAAGAAATTATTAAAAAATTAGTATGAAAAGTAGAAAAACATTCCTCTTGTATCTTGTCCTGAGGGGGACAGTTGTTTGAAGTATTCCTTGATAATCCACACAATGGTCTTTTGCTGTGTTTTATTTAAGTAAACAAATTACTTCTGCTTTCCTAGTAAAAAAGGTGAGCTCTGCCCCTTGATTACTGCATGGCAAAACCTACAACCTTATTTAGTAACTAAGTGTGAAAGTGAGATATGACCCTAACATGGAAAAAAGTTTTAATCTGGCACTGTTTGATCTCAGCAAAATATAAGACTTACACTTCAGTGTAGAATTTAATGAGATCTTTTCCCTCTTTTTGTCCTAAATCAATACAGATTCTTAACTGCATTTTTTGCTTTCCACTTCTATCCTTGCACTATCCCAGTAGCTGACCAGTTCCTGGCATATGTCCTGGCACACGTTTCCAGTGCTCCTTAAGCTTGGTGGTACTCCTTGTATTTGCAGTCAGAGCCTGCCATTCAGATTTTCACCATCCCATGGGCTGGATTATGCTAAGCAAATGGTGAGATCTTGCCCTAAAATGCTGTTAAAATTTTTACACTTCTTACTAGATATGAGGACTGATTAAGTACCCATTATAGGCTGAAAGAAATCAGAATAAACCAGGAAAGGACCGCTGTCTTGGTGACTGGTTGTTGTTAAGTTGTCCTTCTGATAGCCACTGACTCTGCATGATTGTCACCCCATTGTCACCCTATTGGGAGCAACTTTGCTGTTGCAATACCAAAAGTTAGTTAGAATAGAGCTATGCATCAGCCTGGGCTCACCTTTCATACAGGCAGTCTGAATGTTGCATTCCTGACACTCTTCCTAAGCCAGATAGGTCCCCATCAAAGCCCTTGACATGACTGAGTTTGATGCTTTCTGGACTAAAAGCAGTGCAAGCTGAAGCATTAAGGGCCTCTCTGTACAGGTATTTAAGATCTTTGCTTCATTGAAATCACACTGCACAGGCCACTCCAAAGCCATTGTAGTATTAAGAGTCACCCTGGTCTTATCTGCACAGACTTATAAGGAATTAGTCCCACAGCAGGCATTTCTCTTGCTGGGCTTGTCTTCACAGAAGGTAGCAGAGTGGGAAACTGTAGTGTAAAAGGACCTAAAGTATAAGAACAGGGAACTGCAGACCTACTGCTGGATCTTCTATGGTCAAGAACTGATGTGGGTGGGGTTCAGGTGCATTACAGAAACTGGCAGGAAAGAGGGAAGTGTCAGGAGATGACTGAAGGCTCAAAAGGGTATAGGTGCTCTGAACTGCCAAGTTGAATAGCTTGTGAATTTATAGTAGAAGTTATCAGAAGCTAAAGGCCTAAACTAGGCCTAACAAGTCACATAGATAGACTTGTGTTTTATCTCACTAGCTCATATTGCATAGTTACAACTCCCTATAAAAGGAAGGGGTGGTAGGGAGGGATGATAGATGAGCGTTTTAGAGTGAAAACGTTTTTACTTTACAGACTGTTAAACACACATTATTTTGGCAGTAAGAAATTGGATACTACTGTTTAACTCAGCATTACTTGATTTCCTATAGGAAAATATAAACACATGCTTTAGCCAAGTTTCACCTCTATGCGCCTCCTTGACAAGCAGGAACTCTGAACAGTACAGTTTCTGAGAGTCTGTTAATCAAGGAGTGTTGCCTTTTCTATGCATGAAAGTGGTGTTGGTTTAAATGTGATCGAGGTCCACAGGAGAGCTCCCGTTGCTCTTTTCTGGATAGCAAAATTCATATTTCTCCTGTTGAAGGGAGCCATGTCTTCTTTCATACAATGTGAGGAGTAAGAGGTAGAGCTATTCAGGTGTAGTGAATGACTTACAGGGCCTTAGTTGGATGGCTGCAGGTATTATTCCTCAAATACATCAATTCAGGCATTGCGATAGGAAAGCACAGAAGTTTGTTTTGCTGAATGTGACTCACTGTGCATGGTACCTTCCATACAAAGTCAAATGTTCTCAGAGTCTGTACTCATTAACTGGAAAGGAATAGAAATTATTTATTCTTCTAATTGTGTCAGACCTACAAATATGAACCTGTGAAAATTTCTGCACCCCATGTCATAGTTATCCTTGACAAGCAGAAAACTGTTCCAATTCTGAGCATCACACATTGATTTGATAAAAAAAACCATTAAAAGATCAGTAAAATATGTTCCTAACTTAGGTAATTCTAATACAACAGTTCCTATTAACAAACTCATTACAAGCTTATAACTTACTTATAATTTTTTCCCTCACCTTCTTCTTTTGTGTTGCCTGGAACTCCAAGGTGAAGACATAGGATTTCACTAACTGAAGAATTTTTCTCAGCATATGGAAATTTCCAGGTAAAGAATGATGGTATGCTTAATAGGGGTCTTTTATTGATGATAAGAGTGTTAAGACTTTTCTGTCTCAGAAAGTGCTGTTTTATATTTAAGTGTATTATGTTAGATGCCTACATATAGCACAACAACTCTATTCACTCCCATGAAACTCCTCTGCTTGTACACTTTCAAGCAAGAAGCTTAGTGATCTTAGAAAAAGTGCTGCCCAAAACCTTCCTAGAACTAAGACTGAAGTGGTTGCTTAGTTTGACACACGATACTGGATTGCTTAGTTTGACACACAATACTGGATTGCTTAGTTTGACACACAATACTGGAGGCTAGGACTGAAGAACCACCACCGTCACTGTTAGTGGCACGTATTTTATATGTAACAACATAAAATTCTGTATATGCAGCATACATTTGTCTCTGGAGTTCCCCAGGTATACTCCATCTGCACAGACTTTCCTGGATAGGATCTGCCTTCCTGGTACCATAGTGAAGTAGGGGGAACAGCCAGAAACTTCGAAGGTATGATTGCTTTCAAACTGTATATAGTTCTTATATTAGTATGGAGATACTAAATTTTACTATAAGAAGCAACTCTAATACTACGGTAATTATAATTAAATCTTCAGCCTTTGTTTCTTCTAAGAGGATTTTACCCAATACCTTCTAGACACTGTCATTTTAAATGTATAGTATATGAATGTATTTTATATATGTACACATATATGCAAAGATAAAAGAATAATAATGATTTCCTAAAAATATAGGACTAAAGCTTAAAAGTAACTGTGTAGTTTCTCAGAGAGTAAACTTGTTTCCTAAGATTGCATAGAACTAAAATACTACAACCCCACTGGGTCTAAACCATGATTTTCTGGAAGGAATAGCTTTTCCTCCTTCCTTTCATCCAACAGTCAGTGAAGTGAGCAGCTCCTCATCACACTCGTACTGTGATGAGCTGTTCGCCACACTCTCACAGAAACTTGTTCTGTGCTGTGGCATGCTTGCTGCTGTCTGTGACTAACTCCTCTAACACACTGTACAATATATGCAGTTCTTTTTTGACCATATGTATAACAAAATTAGTCATGGAAAATGAGTGGCCAAGACTTCCAGTCAGCTTCCTTCTGGCTAGAATATTAAACAGTAAATGTGTCATTAGAATGAGATTGTTTCAGAGATATTGGAGTGTAATTTATTTTCAGACTATTGCTGCTATGTGCATGTGTACATAGACTCAGATATTAGATTCTTTAGGAAAAAAATACCTCTATAGGTAGATTTCATTTTCCTACAGTACTTGAATTTTTCATCTTATTACAATTCAAGAAGTTGTATTTTCCCAGGTTCTTATTACTGTTTTCCTGTCTGCATCTGTGTATAGAGCATCTTGAGCTAGTCAGTAGTCTATTTAATCACTAAACTTACTGTGTAGAATGGTATACAAACAGCTGACAATAAAATGAATAGCTACTTATAATGAAAATGAGAATACATTTTTTTCTTTTTAACTGCAAACTACATCTGCTTTAAAGCAAAGTCACAAACTTCTTTAGCTGAATTTTAAATCAAGGGATTTCTTTTCCCCAGAAAGTTTGATAGATTCCAAGTAAAACAATTTTAAAGACTTGCAGACCTAAGATTCCTGATATCTCATTTTTGCATACCACCTTAGAGAAACAGATTATTAGATAACAAAACTTAGTAGTTTTCTTCATGAAAGGAATGAAAGAGATAAAGGATACCTTAAAAAAAAGCCACAAACCATGCATTTTGGTATGTTTGAGCCCAAAGACTATAGACATAAAATTATTGTGGGTGAAGGCATATCTTGTCTGCATTTATTTTGTGAATGACATTCTTAAAAATATAAACAGTACATAAGCCACTGAAAATAAGTCATGGAATGAAGTTAAATTCTGCACAGCAAAGCTGGACAGTGAGGGGACTATAGAAAATCTGCAAGCACTCCTGTCTATTATGTCAAAATGTCATCTTAGTTTTTTTGTAAAAGGTTCTGAAAAGTATACTTGTCGACTCTGTCTTCTTAGTTCGATGTTGCATTTATCTACTCCCCAACAGAAATCTAAAGAAGCTTTTATTTTTTGTCCTCTTTGGTCTTACAGAATGATGACCATAGGCAAGAAGCTTTTATGGATAACACTCAGGGATTTTATCAATTTCCTATTCAAGTCAGTGAGATTTCCACACCAGGCAACGGCCTTGCATTTTCTTGTCAGCAAAATATTCCTTCATTCCAACAGGAGGATGTATAGAGTGGTATAGGAACCTTTGCTGTGGCCTACATGAGTGCTAATGAAGTACAGGTAAGAGGACATACTCTCCAGTTTAAGCTTTAATAGACTTTTGAAAATGTGAGTCTAGTTGGAAATGCTTGCAATATAACACCTACAACCAGAGAGCCATTGATGAATAGTTGAGGAAACAATGCATGGGAGGGTGGCTTACACTGATTATGAGTGGCAGTTATAGCTGGAGATGTTAGAGAAGAAATAGCATTTCTTCCTGGCTCCATCTAAACCAAAATGGAAGCAGCCTTGTGACTCTGAAAAAGTTATTTGAATTGAGGACTGTGGGAAGATGAAAAAGGAAAGAAGAACATGCCATTTGGGATGACACATTCAGTAGGGATGAATATATGAGTTCTGCATAATCAAAAAAATCTAGTGCAGATCTTAAAACAAAAAAAATTGGAAAGTGGTGAAGAGTAGTTTCTACAAGTAAAGCCCTGTTCTACCGCACACCAAAAAATAATCAACAAACCCAAGACTAAATATAAAAGACCTAATATAAAAGTTCTGTGACAATATTAGGAATCTAGGATGATGGGTAAACAATAATGTTTGGTTTTAAGTGGCAACTGTTATAAAAAACACTTAAGGAAGAATGAAAGAAAAAAATCAGACTAAATGGGATTGAGAGAGCATTAGTCAAGGAACAACACTTCTGACACTGACACATTCTGGTTAAGAAAAGTTTAGATTCAAATAAAGCAAACATTTAAAATCCAAACAAGAACCACAGAGTGGTCAGTCTTCATTAATTGATTGCTTTTATAGCAAGAAAAAAATCATGTGTTTAGACAGTAGAGGTCATTATTTCTTGGAAACCCATCTAGTCAGAAACTTACATAAGGAGATAAATTTGCTTTAGTTCTGATCAGGGAACAGGATTTGGTCCAGGATGTAATTATAAAGAAGGCACTCAGTAAGAGAGGGCAGGATGTACTATAGACCAATTGAAGCATCAAAGATAGAAACTTTCTAATATATTTGATTCTGGAAAAAAAAGTGACATTATAGAAAAGAGAGAGAGACAGATTTTGAAGGACAATTTGATAAGGGAGTAAATTAAAAACAAAGACTAAAGCCCCTTTGTAAATTAATTGGAAACAGGAAATCTGAGTGTAAAGAGTTGATGGAGTTAATGTGTGAAAATAAAAACCAGTGGCAGAGAAAGGAAATAAATAATTTTTGTTACTGTCACTATACTGAGTTCTGTATCTGAACCACTGTTTGTGAGGGAATCTCTGAGACATATAATTTAAGCCATTTTTAAAATAATTTATGATTGCATAATAATAAAATGTGTGGTTATCACTAACAGGATCAAAGAAACTCTTAGTGTCCATTTGGTTACTCAGAAGGTGTTCTAATGTGATTACACTAATTAACTGATGGCTAAGCTATTTTATACCAGAGGAATGAAAAGTGGAAAATGTGAAAAGAATTTTTTAAATGGCTTCAGGGAAGATTTAAAACCTGTAGAACACTACTTTCCTGCTCAAGTGCTAGACACTAGAATAAATAGAATTAGCAGACGCAGAGTTAAACCAAATGTACTGGGAAGAATCAGCAGAACTGATTCTTTTGTTGTTTTGTTGCTGGATATGCTGATGATGTTGATATGGTTGACATAGTGTATACAGTTCTTCAGAACAGTTTTGAATGGGAATCTGATTAAACCTTCAAAGAGAAATTAGCCATAAAGGGACAATAAGAACGATGTCTCATTGATTGGTAACTGACTAGCAAGACAAAAAGTAAAAGGTTTTCAGTGGAAACTCGTAAGGTCCTATGCCGGGAAAAAGCAAGTTTAGTGCTTGTAGGCACAAATGATGTCTGTAATCTTTGAACTAGATGAAACATTTGAAAACTCCAAACAGTGCAGTAGTATACAAAGAACTCTGAACACTTTTTCTCCTATGCAGACATGAAGGTATTTCCTTTGGATTTTGTATAGTGCTTGCTTATTCATTTCTGTCTGATTATGGTTATTGGGTAAAAAAAGGTCTGCTTCACTGTTAGCTGCAAAATGCAGTACTGATGATGAAAAATTTTGGAAAAATTTAGGCCAGTGTTAAGCATTAATGTGTAAATGAAAACCAAGCATATTTATGCTAAAGAGAATAGAATGCCTGGAGCAGGCCTTAAGTAATCTACTAGTGAAAGTTCACCTACCATATTACAGGAAAAGGCTCTGTAGTTACTTCTTAAGGGACTGCAAACCCTTTCCCTGAAATTCTAGGTTGGAGTTCATGGACATTATTATATTGCATTACGTAGTGTTGTGCTGCTCAGGTATGGCAATTTATGTGATTCTACCTTTAAGCAGATCCATTGAGTGCTCATCTCAGATCTGTGGATTAAGCTTCTGGCTGTCACCATATCTGGATTGCACCCCTCAGAGTTTCATTGTGTTTTGAGAGACTAAGAAAGCTGAGAGAAATAATCTGGCGCTCTGTGCATGTTTAGAACTGTTAATGATGAATGACAAAACCCTACGATCTCTTGCATGCCAAAAACAATTACGTAGAATCTCCCTCAAAATGGAGGATGTCTGATCTGCAGTTTTTCACATACTCTCATAACATTCTGGTTGCTTGGATCTGATGTATTCGAATCATTGATGTGAGGGGGAGAGACACATAACAGACTCCAG
>NW_010180484.1:8071-12762 GCF_000695765.1 Mesitornis unicolor | reverse complement strand
CTAACGTTCTGTGATTCTGTGATTCTATGATGGGACCAACAGACTTGCTCAGTTTGAACCCCTCAGCCACCATTGGACCTTTCATGATGCTTTGCATTTTAATTAAGAATAGTCTCTTTAAATGATGACACTAGCAAAGAGATGTCTTTATCACATTCAACCTCCAGTACCATAAAACTCAACATTTCTTATGAGTTGTGCTTGGTTGAGTCAAGTGCTGGTATTTTGCAGAGGTATTTTGTCTGTGTCTGGCGCAGTCCTTTGACATTTGGAAAATACTAGGCCCATGTTGCATCTGCATCACTGGTGAAATTATTCAGTTGAGCAGCTGCCTGGACCCAAGACCCACCTGCAAAATTTGTCTGAGCTGGAACTCAGCACTTGGGCACAATGCAGGTGTTCCCAAGGACCTCACTTGTCAAATAAAATATTTATAACCCCTTAATTATCTTTGTCAAGATAAAAGATTGTATTTTATCCTCTGTTGTTTACTACTGGATACTTTAAATCACAGATGAAAAAAACATATTAATTGACCTTAAAAAACTAGTGGAAAGGGTGCCCGATGCAAAAATGTTTAGGACCGTGGACAACCACAGCTCTATCTGTATCAATAAGGACACCGATTGGAAAACCATATTTTAAATTTAGACAACACCTCAAATACCTGGCCACACTTTTTGGGTTATGCAGGACTCCAGCTCAGCACCAGTCCATCCATTCACCATGCAAACAAGATTGCTACTGAGAACATGGGACCTGATCCCCCTCAGATTTTGATTTTGTTCATTTTTGGAGCTCTCCATCTAAGTGGCAAACAGCCACAGCATACTGAGGTGAGGTCATTGCTGGCCCTTGGCCAGTCTCTTCTACACCAGTGCCCCAGTTCCTTCTGTGTGACTGCTTGTTCCTAAGTCGTGGTTGTCAAACTTCATCCTTTATCCTCCCGACTTGGTGGTCCCCTGGAGCCCCAATGCTGCGACCGTAACCAGACGTGGCATTGTCCCTTGCAGAGCAATGCCAAGGAAAAATAGCAATGAGTAGGGGGATACAAACAAGCCTTATACTCTCAGAGGTCTTGTCTCAGTGGGGCAGGAATTAATAAGTTCTTTGTTGTCTTTTCTGATGTAGTGGGAGTTTGATGGCTGCTTCCATAGACCAGTCCTTGGGTAACTGATTTTTGCTAAGATGGACAAAATTCCCTCAACATTTGTACCGAGGCAACATTTATTTCTTATCCAGTACTGTAATTAATCTCAGATACCAGTGGCCTGAGCTTTTTTTGGCATATAGATCTGATCTCTTAAGCACATTCCTGAAAGATGCTTTTAATTGTCTGGGATAGTCAACATTATCTAACAAAACTGCTCTGGTCACAGCTCCCCACAGGTATACTACAGTCTTTGAGTGGCTGCATGTTTCTGTGGGAGTTTTGTGGTGTTTGGGTTGGTTTTTGTTTGGTTCGTTTTTGGTGTTTTTTTTGTTTTGTTTTTGTTTTGTTTTTAATTCTTGATTTCTATAGTGCAGATCTGAATACTATTTGCATAATTCCCAATTAAACAAAGATTTAGCTTTAATTTTTTTAAGTAGTCGTTTCTGCTCAGGATTTCTCCCTGTTGAAGAAGGAATCCCCAGCAGATACCATCAAAATCTGCCAAACTGATTTTTAATTTCAAGGTCTTGGGCTAATCTAGAGGTGTTCCTCCTTGATCATTGTGTTGGTTAAAATGAGCACAATGGCCTAAGTTCCTGCATGCAGGAGGAGAGCAGGCAGTGGGGCAGACGGTCCCTGCTCCTCAGCACTATGTCTGGATTCACATCTGGTTTATGCTTAAAAGCATCTACACACATATCAGCTTCCTACTGTTTATACAGCTGGGTTCTAACTCACCAAGCTTGTTCTGGGCTTTTGTCTCATCATGTGGTAAAAAGCTGAGGCTTGCTGGTATTTCTTTTGGCATGCCACCTCGCAGGCCAGGATATCTGATGCATTGATACTGGAGGAATACCCTGTCCACATAGGCATCCCACCCTTCTGGTTTCAAAGTACCACCTTGTTTTATACTCACATATTAGTATTTATTATATGTTTATACATTCATATACATCCATATACCTTATATACATCCATATATATGTATGTTCTTTTGAGCAGTTCTAAGAGAGGAAAAGGTAACCTCTTGTTCCAATGCTGTTATGCACATCATCTTGTCTGTATCAACTACAGCTCTACCCTGTGTGTAGTTTCAGCTCAGATTTGGGAAAATAATGCAAAATGGGGAAAGTTAACAGCTGAAGTGTTGACCCCTGCTTCTGTTAGGAAGGGAATGCAGTACAATGCAACCTGTCCAAGGTGACCTTGGCCATGATGGAAAGATGCGTTTGAGACAGCAAGTAAGGAAAACAAGCGGACTTCATGAACAGGGAGTACTTTGTTTAAAATGTGAAGCTAGAGGTTGCGTTAGAAGAGTCAAAGCATAAAATTACATGGTTCAGAATTTGTAGAAAGAAAAAGAACAGTGATGGACATAAACTGAAATATTTGGTAGATGAAACCCTATGAAAAGTAGAGCTGAGGGAAAATGAAGTTCAGGTAAGTTAGCATTTCCTGCAAAGAAATGATCATGAAATCCAAGTACAAGCTATTTCGTGAAGAGAGGATGTATGGAAAATGTCATACCAGACCAAGTAAACATAAAAGGGAAGCATCCAGAGAGTGAAAAGTTGATAATGATGCTTACAGTAGTCAGTGAGTAGAAAAGAAATACCACAGAGATGCAAGGGCTATATGAGAAGGTCCAATACATAAAACAAGTTATAACCTGCAAATGACAGGAATGAAATGACAAAAGAAAAAAACTATACTCCATGAGTATTTTAGCTACTTCTCATGGTGACCAGGAAAGGGTGGTCCACTGGTAAATGAGCCAGTGGACAGACAGCAATAGGTGGTGTCAAGAAGACAAAAGCACTCCATGTCTTTGGGGATTTTTCTCCAGCCTTACCCATGTCACCACTAATGAACATTTTTTAGGTTGACAGTGTTCATCTCAACAACCAGGACGTTGAATTTACCATGGAAGAAGATGACAGCATGATATTTTCCACTAGACTGGATCAGAGGGAGCTCACAGAAAGTCATTTAGTTGTTGGCATTTTTTTTTGAGAACTGGTGGCGACTAGGGGAGGTTTCCAAAGGCCGGGAGGGGATAACCAGAGTGCTCATCCTTGAAAAAAGGCAAATCAAGGAGGCCAAGGAGCTGTAGACCAGTTAGTCTACTTAGCACATGGAAAAATGCTGGAAGAAATAATAAAGCAAATTATTTATGAGCCTCTAGAATACAGCACGGAGATAAGTAACAGCCAACAGGGATTTGTCAAGAACAAATCATGTCAAACTCACCTTATTTCCTCCTATGACAGGGCAATAAGCCTTGTGGAAAGGCAATGAATATCATATATCTTTGCTCAGCAAGGCTTCTGACACTGTCTTACGCCACACTCTCCTGAAGATGCCCTGAGGATGTGGACCAGGAGAGAGAGAAAGCTGCCCATTACCTGTGTTCCCACATCCTCATGGTGGAATGCACAGCATTTTTGTGAATCCCTTTGGGATGGGTCAGGGAAGGCAGAGGTGTTGAGGAAGGAGAGGTGGGGACCTGGTGGGAAGGCAGGGGTTTAACATGCTCATGGCAGGTGGTGGGGAGAGCTGGAGAAAAGGCAATGTGGTTCAATAAGGACAAGCGCAAAGGAATGGGTTTAGGTAGGAATAAATGATGCACATCCCAGGTGAGGGACCATTAGTGAAATAGCTGACCAACAGTAAAAAAGGATCTGCTGGGGTTGAAGACCATCATAAGCTGAACATGAACCGTGGCTGTGGAAAAAGCCAGCGCCTCATGGGGCAAAGTGAAGCAGCAGATCACGGGTGAGCGAGGCTTTCTGCACTGCACAGCGCTCGCAAGGGCTCAACTGGCATTGTCTGCCCCAGCTTGAGCACTGCTCTTCAAGAAAAATATGGATTAAATGGGGAGTGTTCAGCTGAGAGCACTAAGGGTGATGTGCAGTCCGGGGAGCATGTCCTGTGTGGGAGGATGGAAAGGGTAGGGTTTATTTTGGATGACATTGAGGGTCTCCAAGTGGTGGGTGCAGGAAGGTGAGGGAGGAGGCAATGCTCTCCCTGCTGCATACAGGAGCAGGAGCTGAGGCTGTGTAGCAGAAGGGGACCAGGAGGTTGGAAATGCAGGAGAAGCGTAGTGAAGATGTAAAGTGCTGGAAGACAGGATGTGACCTGGGGAGGGCTGTGGGCTGGCCACTGCGAGAAGAGTTAGGGCAGAGCTGACCCTGCTGGGTGGGCAGACAGGGTGGTCCTTCCAGCCTTCTTTTTTTTTTTTTCCTTTTTGGGTGGGGGGAGGAATAGAGTGGGAGCTGTTTTTGTTTTCCTGAAGTTTTCCCTTCATCCTGGGCTTTGCGCCGGGTGAGGATGTTCCAAAAACAGAGCAGGCTGCTGCTGCCTTGTCAGCACTAGGGATACTCGTCTGTCAACGTGCTGAAACGAGACCTGCGTTAATCAGCACAACAGGGAGATAATTAATTATTCTCAGCACCTTCTCAATGGAAATGTTAGAAAAGAGGGCTAAACCGTCCCCGCTGCCCCCCTGTAATCCTATGCCACGGCTGGCTTTATTGGC
>NW_010180484.1:0-8048 GCF_000695765.1 Mesitornis unicolor | reverse complement strand
TGCTGATACGGCATTAAGCATGCTCACTTCACAGCCTCGTGCAGCTGAAAGTGTAATTGCATGGAAGGTGAATTGATTGCAATTAACCTCAGGACTTGGCCTCAGGCTGGGGTGTCCCACCTTCCTCCCTGGGAAAGTGCCATCAGGGGCGCAACGCGCCTCTGATGAATACGTATATCATGGCATGAAACACATACGTTATGGGAGAAAGTACATAAATCATCTAGGAAAACACGTATTATACAGAAATGATCAAATTATAAATGAAGCACATAAATCATGAGATTACACTGCTGGATTGTATCAGGGACCATAAATTATATACTGAAGCCTGAGGTTCACCGAGAGGTTCATGGAATAATGAAATGGGACTCGTATAACTTAAGGAAAATGCTGTTATCTCCGTGAAATGCAAACGCAAATATCCAGCCTGACCCACATGTATTTTTGCAACATCCTCTATCAGAAAGGCTCACAACAATAGGGCCAGTTAAGCACAATAAGCCCCAAGGAAGCCTCCCCTGCTGAAGCAAACAACGATTACACATTAAAAAGCATGTTCGAAAGATAAGTTTGTAAGGAAGATAAAAAGTCTCCAGCAGGGCTGATAGTTGGATGGTGAAGCCGCTCTGAAGGTTGGTGACACGCAAGCAAGCTGAAAAAAAACCTCACTACTAAGTACGAAAAGTAGGAAGAGTTATTCTGTGAGCAGCCGCTTGATTTCCTATTGATGGAGAGCGCGGGGTGCTGGGGCTGGTGGGGCGCTCGGGATGGCAGCTGGAAATGGGCTCAGCAAGGTGCTGCCTGGCAGCTGCAGTGAGGCAATTAAAAGTTAACATGAAAAAAATTCAAATCAATACTCTTTACAATTGGAAGCCAGTGGAGTTCAAGGGAAAAAAACAGGGAAGGGGATATTGAGTGCAGTCATTTCGTACCTGATCTTCTGCTGCTTTTTGCTTTTGTTGATCTATTTTTCCCTTCCGTGTTCACTCCCAAAAGTAATTTGCTTTTTTAACCCTCTCCCCTAGGTTGGTTGTTCAAACAGATACAATTCAGCAGAAGAAAGGCCAGTCCAATAAAATACAGGGTCCTCATTTATTTTTCCAAAATACGACTCTCTCATTAATCAAACAAACATTGTGAAAGGGGCTGGCTGCTGCCAGGTCCCATGTACAGGACCAGTCAGGGTGCTGGTTTTTTTCCCAGTCCATCTGTATGTGAATGATGCTGGTACAGCCCTGCACAGTCCTGGGATTTACACCTGCTCCCAGCATTGCTGAGCGGGGGTTACATTGGGTACGTGTGTACTGGGGGATTCCTCAGTCGTAAACAAAGTGTTTGACCTGTTTCATTCCTCAGGGCAAGTGCGAGCTGGAGCCAACTGAATTTATGTACTGGGAATGGGTGGTTTATTGTTGACCCTGCAGAGACATTGATTCAACCTATTTCTGGCTGAAGATGCTAATAAGGATGCAGATGTCTCAGGTGGGCAGCAAAACTAACATTTAAGGCACAGTGCCTAAAATATTTCATAGTGCACACATCTTTTTTTAATTAGCAAGCATACCAGATGCAGCATCCGCTGATATGCAGCAGCAAAATCTATTTTCAATAACAAAACTGGCTTCAGGTTGGACACCCAGCTCATGTAAGAAAGGGCTCCCTGCTAATTTATTCTCAGTGAGCTTGGGATGGGAACTTGTGTTTGTATCATGGGAAAATAAATACACTTTTGAGAAAAGAATGGATTTTGGACTGCAAATCCCTGGGAGGGGGAGGGCCACGCTCAGCCTCCTAACCAAACTAAGTTGGTTAAAAATAAATAAATGGTTGAGCCTGCTAGGTATGAGCATAATCATTTTACTATATGATCTATGCGTTTCATTAGTTGAGGTACACATTTCTCTATAATAAATGTGCTTCAGCAAATGATCTATGCATTTCTTTCTGGAATGTATGTGTTTCACTGGAAAGGTATGTGTTCATCAGCTATGAGTAATGCTCCTAACGGCACCGCATTATATTGCTCGGCTGGTATCAGCGCGGCATTACACATCCATTCCCTCACGGCCGCGGAGACACCAATTTGGTAAGACAGCACATATCAGGCCCTGTCACTCCTGAACGGCAATGCTGCGTGGGCCGGGGGGCTCTGGTGCCGAGGGAGCTGGCATGAAGGAGGGGATGCAGGAGGGCTTGTGTGTATTACAGGTGCAAAAAGCAGAGAATGCAGCCAGGGATGCAGTGGTGGAGCAGCCAGAGGTTTGCCGGCACCCTCTGTCCTTGAGCACCCAATGGTCCTTTTGGTTCACCTGGCAAAGAGTAGGGGGATTTCTTTTGCTTCCCAAGCTCACCCAATGTAGTAGCATTCTCCTGCAGAGGCATCCCCATCACCACTGCAAACCTTGAATTTTCTCGTGTTCCTTGGCATCACGGCTGCCTTCTGGAAATGGCCCCTGCTAGCGCCTGAGGCTATTAAAACTACGTGGATAATTGAGAAAAGGTTTCCTAACTGCTTGATAATCAATCCCCTCCCCCAGCAAGGCTCCTCACCCATTACAGCATTGTTATTCACTTGTAATGACATCGCTTATTACAGCAGAATACATATTAGTCTTGGCCATAGGACTAATGATTTGTATCTGAGTCTTCATTTTAAAATCACTTTTCATCAATACATTCATTTTTATACATACAGCTTTATATAATTTATTACACATATTTCCCCTTACTGACCTATTTTGCTGTACCCTGCATCTATCACTGTAGATGCTATTATGCTCTTTCCAAAAAATCCTGCCTTTTCTACTTTTCTGTTCATTAATATGCTCAGAAGCTGTGGTTACGTGTATTTTGGCATTATCTTATAGTTTTCTCCCCTCCATCTGAAAAGAAATGTTGATTCTGGAAAGGATTGTAAAATCTGAATGAATCTGAATTAATTAGGAGCTCTATTGATGTTATGTAATGCTCGTTTCAGTTTACTCAGTATACGGTTTCTGATTAATTTCATTCGTTTTCTCTATCTCAGAAAAAAATTAAACATTTCATAGCATGTCATTTGGTAGCAGCAGTTTTAAAGGAAACCATTTCTGATGGAACTAGTTCAGCGCTGAAATAGGGCTGAGTGTAGCTCACTCTCCAAACTGGGTCAGCCGGGAACACTGGAGACCATTAGGAGACCTGAAGTGTCTGTTTTCCACAAGGGAATAAATATTTTGGGTCAGGTCCTCAGCAAGTATGAGTTAGAATAGGTCACCAATTTATAAGCAGCTCCAGATATATGTTGTTATATGCACCTCTCGGTAATGTGCCAGTCACTGAGCAACAGGATCATCATTAAGGGCCTCATTAAGGGTGGAAAATGATCGTCCCTTTTGCCTGTGTATTTGGAAAGCAGCAGTGTCGTGGATGAGCCTGCTGCTCTGGATGTTTTCATTACCCCTTGGCATCTGTGTTGGTGTGGTACATGTGGGCTCAAGAAGTAGATGGACCCCCTCTGTGTCGGACTCTGTGTGCAGTCTCAGCTTGAAGGACCCAAACCAGAGAGGAGAAGGGGGCTAGGAACCTGGCCTTGGGGTCAGAGCAATGAGCTTGGGGCTGCAACAAGGGTCCCATGTAGTCTCCTATCGCTTTTGCCCACTGCCTGGTGCTGATGCAGCTGCCCCTTGCAAGAGCTTCTCTGTGCTCTGCAGCCTCGTGCTGGTCCCCAGTGGAGGGGGATCTGCCTGGAGCAGAGTGGCCTCCTTGAAACTGAACCTCAGGTCCCACCCTTGTATGAGTGGGTACAATGTGGTCATGCCTAAGGGTGTCTTCAGGCCTCACATGACAGCTTCAGACCTGCGCCATAGAGCTCAACATGGGCTGTGAGGGGAGAGTGGGGCCGAAGGTGCTGCCACTGGTGAATGTTGCAGCCACTGTTGTTGATGGACATAACATGGATCCATCGCTGGCCTGCAGCACCCGCCTTCTCTCTCAAAAAGACTATGGGAGATGCTCTTGGTTCCTCCCCAGACGGCACAGCTCCCAGCTTATATCCTCCTCCAGCTTTTTTCCCTGTCCTATTTCATTCTGGGCTTGTGGGGCACATCAGGATACCTGCCAAATATTTGCTGAATCAGGACTATGATTTGTGTACTGGCATCTCCGTATTCATTTGCTGACTATAAATTTTGTGTATACTCTGGGACATGCTTTTTTAATTTGCTGCGAATTGCTGTATCCTTTTCAGATGTTTTTGCTACCATAGCATTATGGTTATGAAACGAAGTTCAAAGAACACCGGTGGGAAGAAGATAGACTGAAGCATTACTTTGTGTTGTAAAACGTCTATGGGTTTTGAAAATAAAAGAAGGGGAGGGGGGGAATCAGATTATACAGGCAACCACAAATCCTAAATTACTCGGGTGTTTTGGTCATCGGCTGCAACCCCAATGGGGAGATAAATCAATTTGCAGCAGTTGCAGACAGCTATCTGAGCCAGGGCCAGAACAGTTTGGCTGGAGAGGCACAGTGAAAGTTAAGCGGCCGCTATCACAGGAGGTTTCCTGAAAGCGCAGAGGGATGAGGGAAGGACGGGGAGGAAATGAATCCATAAAACAATGTTCCAAGTTATCCTGCCATTTTTATTAATTCAGATGTTTATGCAGTGCCTGAGATTTGCAGAATTCATGTGCTCCCGCCTGTTTCCAATATCTCCAAGTAAAACAGATTGGAGGAGGTTGTAGTTGTCCGAATCCACTTTGTTTGTTGCAGTCAACTGCTTCTTATTAGAATGTGATTTAATGTGCATGGCAGCAGTAAAACTACTAGTTTTATGTTCTTTTAATCTCAAATGGAAGCTAAACTTGGTTTTCCAAAATGCTAAAACCAGCTGTGATCCAATACGAGATTCTTGAAGGCTGTAACGCTGGGCTTTTGTCAGGGTAGAAAATCTTTAGTAGCAGTATCCCAGATTGTCAAGATAAAGTATTTACAATGAGAAAATGTTTGTCTTTTTTTTTTTAAACCATGGAAAGAATATTGTGTAAACTATGGTTGGTCTGCCTCTTGCTGCAGTTTCCTTTACTTTTTTTTACTTATATGCAGTTAATTTTGGATTTTGGAATTTATCATCAGAGGGTCCCAAAATAGCTTGAATTATTATTGCATTGCTCTTATCCTTTTTGCTTTCAATCCACAAGGAACAGCCACACTTGGTTAATGATTGTTTAATATTTGTCATAGGCCATCTTTTCTGTAAATCCATTTTCCATGTGTGATAATCACACCCTATTGTAGACCTATGGCATCAAAAGAGTTGAACAACATACTTGATGCATCCACGTAATGGGTGGCATTCTCATGCCAAATGATTTCAGAGTACTATCAGTGCCAAATATACCCTGGCTTTAAATGTTGTTTTTCCCCTCATTGCACATGTAAGCTCTGCTTTCCTAACTCAGCTTTTGAAGTAGCTAATGATGGCTGCTGCTGATCCAGATGATAATGCACCTCAATACATCTAGTAGGCCAGTACACATATAAGATGCTACCTGCCTCCTATTCTTCCCCCACGTCAAACAGTGGGCAGCCAAAGTCAGTGATGGGTTTTTATTTTTTGTCTCAGGATTGGTCACTCAATACCAAATGTTGGTGGGGTTGAGGCAGAAACCCATCAGGAGAAATGGGTTCTTCTGGAAGCGTCTGTGGAGGTCCTTTCCTTGCACCTCCTCCAGGCACTTCCAGGGAGTTGAGGCCTCTTGGCAGAATTTTGGATTTTGAAGGCTTTAAAGCATAAACCAAGAGAAAATCCCTTCCAATCCCTAAAGTTCTGTGATTCTGTGAAAAGCTCGGTAACGGCATCAGCTGTATGGCAATTTTGAAACATAAGTACAGGCTGACCTTTCTTACCCTTCAGGCATATGGACTGTGAGTGGATGGAGAGAGTAAGACAGAGCATGGCATGATCACCAGTCAAATCAACCATTTCCCTGCTGTTTTCTCTAATTTCTTTTACACTTAACACTATGGAAAGGATGAAGTGGTTCAGACCTCCTTTGTGAACTACTCTAATACATCATTTATAAGGACTGCTTAGTAAAACCTTATTGATTGCACCTCAGATCTTGATAGACTAATATCGCAACTGGAAACAATGATTTATGAAAATTTTTGAGTAGTAAGTAATACTAATAGGGCAGGGGGTTTGTGGGATAAGCCCACAGAAGAGTGAAAAACATAGGGTTCTCCCTACCTGAACCAAGATTATGTAGGAAAAAGATATTGAGGTCTTTGTAATGAGAAAAAATTTGACAATGCACAAGGATACTGTCTAGGACTTTTACAGGTGATGGTATGGGGTTCACCATCATTATAGAAAAAGTCCTCCATGTTCAAAGCTCTCCTCTTGCTGCCGAGCAAGACGATGCAGGAACAAGGAAGCACTGGAAGGGGGTACTGTGACTCCTTGAACCCTAGAGAGGGCTCCTGTTGGGGAACCAGTCTGTGCCCTCTCCGGGTGGTCTGCTGGTTGGCTACCCATAGGAAAAATTGCTGGTGGATCATGCATGTTTGGGGGCAAATGTCTGAAAACAGGTCATCCCAACAAAGAGATTTCCAGAAATTCAGGGTCTCTCGAGGGTGGTGGTTATTACAGAGGCATAAGGTGGGGGAACTGAAAGGCTTCAGAGAGCAGCAGCTATGTCTTCACAGCTAGAAGTTTCATCATGATCTTAATTACCATCACTGATGGATTACTCAAGCTAAACTTAATAATAATAACAATAATAATATTATATTACTATTACTATATAACCTGTGGTCTGCGTGTTCATGGCAAGACTGCAGAGCTCTTACGTCATTTGGTGTCCGAAATACCATTCAGAGCATGAAGCTGCTCCAAAACCATACAGTTACATCACAGTCATCAAGTGCAATCAAACCCAAGCTTCCACCTGCAATCTGCAATTGCATTTTTGTATAAGCAATTGTGTAACGCCAGTAATGCAGGTTGATTAATTCAGGGGATAACATGATGCCACGTTACCCTTACAGCACAGTTGCTGCCTGGGTTTGCTCCAAGAGGAACCCCACATAATTAACATGACTCTCACCCTTTCACTTTTAACATGCTTCCTAATTAAGCTCTCCAGGATCTGAACTTCACTTTCTGGCTGCAGTGGCTGCAAAATGATTTATCCCCTGATGATGGTCACCAGCGCCAACCTCTCTGTCAGGGAAGCATGGTGATGCATTTAACTCTTTGAATTATTTTATTCCTTCTCCTCTCCTATTTAAGTACGGAGCTATAGCACAAAATCTTACCTTTCAAAGCAAGAATGTAAATGAGCAAATATATCTATAGGCCATATCTTATTCACTTGTATAATGGACGTATACGTAAGAAAAGATAAGAATGCATATAAAAAGCCTTTGACCTGTAATTAGCCTATCTTGGTTTAAAAAAAAAAATCTTTATGTCACTCCATTTGCAGATTAATTAAGCCTAATAGATGTAATGAAACGCAAAGAGAGCCGATCGCTTTGTAGAGATTTAGTATTGATTTGTATGCTAAACCGGCTTTAATGGATTTAAAACAATTATTGTCAATAGATACATTTTTGCAATAACTGTTTTATGTATAAACAGATCATACTGAGGTACAAAGTCTACCTTCGTGTGTGGTGGATAATTAAAAATCCCCACCTCATTTGTATTTACACAGCACCTCCAGATCTTTGGCCGAAAGGTGCTGTTTACACAATATTATTTTAATTTCACATGACAAATGTGCTACCGCGAAGCTAAACATTCATCATTACCCGGGCGCTCTTTCCCCTTCTGTAGGGAGAAATGCTGTCAACTACTGACACAGGTTCTCCGCAGATAACGCCGGCTGGGGAATAGCAGCCACGTACTGGAGAAATCCCATTCCCCAAAAAAACCTCTCCGTGGATGTGCCCAGGGGCTGGATGGGTCCCCAAATTAGGCTAGGCTGCCGCCTTCCAAAGCCGCAGTTCCCTGCCTGGTTTGAATTGTGGCCGAGGAGGCTGTGAGGGCAGGCAGC
>NW_010180483.1:0-3273 GCF_000695765.1 Mesitornis unicolor | reverse complement strand
GCCCTGCCTGCGCGAACTGCTGTGCAAACTGACACGCCACTCCCTGTTCGCCACCCTCCGGGTCGCTCGCGCTCCCTGGGGGCTGCTTTTCTACCTGAGGGGATTAACCGACACTCCTGTTCCCGCCCCCCGGTGAGTCACCGCTGACCGCCGGCAGGAGCTCACGTTTCCCTCCCTGAGGCGGGGGCTGGGGCACCCTCACTCTCCCTGCGCTTGTTGGCTCCGCGCTCGGTTTGTGGTTTTTCCCACAGTTAGGTCGCTTTTTTGTCACTTCGGCAGGATCCCCCGGCGTGGTCCTCCACTCAGGAGCTCTTCGCCTCGGTAACTGTGTGCAGCCAACTAGATGGGGAGTTTCTTGACCGGTCTTATGGGATTTAATGACTTGTGTTTACACAGCTATGTCACAATTATAATATAAAATTGAATTTGATCCCCATTTCAATTTTATAGCTTAAATTCTATAGTTCTTGCCTCAACCTTAATGATACTATGAACCCTGACAGTGTTAACTCATGCCATAGAAGACCTTCTCAGCAGTACCTTTGGATTCAGTCTTACAAAGGATGAAGCATCCTCTGGTTCTTCCATCAATTTCATTGTGAATTATTTGCTATATTTCAAAAAACAACCACTGAATTTGTACCTTTTGGGAGCAGACTGTTAGTTCAATTTTCACACTGGTGGTTACTTGGAGAACTCAGTTAAACAATTTTACATCCATCATAAGGCTTGAAAACATTGACCGTTGTGGCTACCTCATTATATTTGACCTATAATGTGCGGGGTGTTGTGGTTTGTTTGTTGGTGGGGGAAGGTTGGGGGGAGGAGGGAATTTCATGTGACAACAGGCAGCCCTCTGACTTGCTTTATTTTGCTTCCTTTAATCATCTGACAACTCCTTCAAGAAGCAGGTCTATGTGCTTTTAAGATTGTGAACTTCAGCATAGATTTATGAAAACTTTTGAAGAAAAAAAGAAACCCCACAAATGCAATGGAATTCTACTTTCATATCATGAAAATACAAGCCTTTAAATAATTTATTCAGCAAGCCCTAGCTAAACATTGAATTCTTACCCACAGTGAAAGGTATGTGGCCAGCTTTAGTGCTTATCTATCTGTCTGTATCTTTTAAGGCTCAGGCCAATAAACTTCACAGTCAATAAAACATCCTTAAAACACTTTCCTATTGTAGAATACACATTCTTTTTAATTCTGATTTAAGAAATATGATGTATTCAAAATCTTCTGTTCTCCCATGTTTCTGGTTGGAAATAATGTGACTTGTTTCTTTGAAAATGTTGACACAATAGATCTCCTGTTCTTATAAGTCAACATGAAAGAACATAAGTTATTTTCTTTATTATCTGCTTTCAAAATGTAGTGAAATGTTTGCAGTTTGAACCCAGGATGGGAGACTGCATCGTTTAAAGAACAGCAGCTGGTGATATTTATGCCTAGTAGAGAATAATGTGTGCTCTTTCCTAAAGCACCTCCAACTTTTATCTTGGCAGTGAGCCATACCACATATAAAAGATAATCAATGGGCTGACTCAATATTTATAATGCAATTCACGAGATGAATCTATTTATGATTGAGCTAAATCTTTGAACATATTGCTTAGGAGGAAAATGTCTCAGGACTACAGGTATCTTAGTTTTACCTTCTCAGAGATACATATGAAAATAGATGAGTTATGGACAGAACGATCAAAGAACAGGACTGAGGGCTCTAACTCGCCAGTTTTAATACTTCATATACTTGAAGAGTAATGGAAAGAATAAGGCATGTTGTACACACAGCAAATTCTATCCTTCCTGCTGTGTGTATATGAGCCCATGTGAGCTTTTGTGTGTGCCTGATATCCCTGGTAGTTGTCACTTTGTGGTTGTGCATACAAGCAAAGCAAGCAACCTGTCTGAAACCAAGGCTGAAGTTTTTCCCTTGCCCTCCTTGGTCACTGTGACTTCTGAGCATTATTTCCATACAAAATAAAACAAAGCACCCTGTCAAACTTTCCAAGTTACCTTGGAGTTACCTTGGGGTCTCTCTTGGAAACCTTTGAAGCTGATAGCAGTGAATCACTTTAACAGCCAGCTTAGCCACTGAGGAGACAGAGCTGTCATTGCATGAATGAGAGCTCTGAAACGCAATAATGTCTGGAGTTTATATTGACATAAGTGGAGAAAATTACATAAGCTAATTTTCTAGTTTTAAGGTGTAGCTTTAAGGGCTTTGCTTTTGAAAAATGAGCTCAGAAAGTTTTCCAGCCTTGTGATGTACTGCTAATAAGGTGAGAAGACAATAAATTAAATGATCTGCTAATATGCTGCCAGATACCACTATTCACAGATGACTGGAACAATTATTGTTAGGTAGTTTGGCACGACTTCAAGACTCCTAACCTATAGGCTAGGACACTCAAACAAATGATCAGCTCCTTGGTTATGTGCTGCTGTAAGTACTGCCAGCTTTGCAGTTACTAGGCATACGGCATCATCCTCTATTAGAAAATACACCTCAGTGCTGATACAGATATTTCAGCTGTGAGCAGTATGAAGAACGATATTCACTCAAGGAAAAACTATCCTGAATTATTTACTTCCAGGCAAGAGTCATGCATTAATTTTAATATTATGGACAAATATAAATCCTATTCTGACTATTTTAATTGTTTGTTACCATTAATGTTATTTTTATAACAAATTTTTGGCTTGATTTTGTCTATAACTTCATGGCATCAAAGAAAAGTAAGGACTGTATTCATTCCCATTTGGGCAAAAGGAGAATTTGCCCAGATCTTGATTCCATATTTGAAGAAAAAAACCTTCATGTTCAGTGGATCTCTGTATAGGTGAGGAAATGGGGAAAGTAAGAAATGAGAGATGATCTGCCACCACCGCATTTCTGTCAGGCAAAAGAGCCAATTGGATGAACGAAGGACAGTGTGTGAGCTCACATACACACAGCTTTTTGCTGCTTTACCAGGATTGGAGGAGTCACAGTTGTATTTCTCATGGTGAACTATTTGTAAAACAACTGAACTGCAATAATTGCCCTCAACTTAGGCAGGCTGAAGTAGGCTGAGCCTTAGGTCCTTGATGCGATGCAGACTTGTTACACCCATGCTGAGAAGCACTGGGTATCCCCAAGATGAGGTGTGACACGTCCATGTCCTGACTCCAGTCATAGTTTCTGATGGCAGGTACCAGCTCTACCAGACTCACTGGATTTGAAGCAAAAATAACAGATCACAGAATCACAGAATCACAGAA
>NW_010180482.1:0-27407 GCF_000695765.1 Mesitornis unicolor | reverse complement strand
TCGACTGGGACCTCCCCAGTCAGCCAGGACATACATTCATAATCTAACAGTGTTTCTGGTATGACAGTCCAGTTGTTGATAGGTAAATATGTGCATTCGAGCGTACTTCAACATACCTTAGTGTGTTTGTACATAAAAAAAATCTAAGCTTCTTTTTCAGCTCTGCTACATTACTGAAGTCCAGTGTCACAAAGAAAGCTGACTTGGAGTATTACTTTTTCAGCCTGCAATTGCCACGGACATGCCACTGATTGCTACTATGATGCTGATGTTGATCAGCGTCGAGAAAGTTTAAACATCCATGGGCATTATGAAGGTGGAGGAGTCTGCATTAACTGCCAGGTAAAAATGTCATTTTGCTCCGTTTACATAAATGACATTTGAAGAAGGGCTGCAGAAGAGGGACTGTGTCCGCACCAATAGTTTGGAGGCTGGCCAGTGCAGATAGGTCCATCTCTCTGGTGTTGTTACTTGTACTCAAAGCATGGAAAAATGTGTCTGAAAATAATTACATTGTACAATATTGCTTGTTAATGTAGAAAGGACACATATAAATTGTATTCATGCTCAGTCCTGTGTGATTCAAATACAGCCACACAATGCAACAATTAAATCAACTACAAAAATTCCCTTTCCTGTTATTAAAAACTCTGCCATTTTCCTGCTTAACAGAAGGAAGTAAAATTAACCAAATAAAATTCCAGCTTAGGGCAGCTGGTTCCTAACTGCAGCAAAACACAGAGGGCTCTTCTTCATCAGCAGGACTAAAGGTGGCATAGGCTATACCAAGAAGGAAGCTTATGGGTATTGAAAAAGCATAGAATAGTAGAAGGGACCTCTGGAAGTCATCTAGACTAGTGCCCCACTCAAGCCAAGGCTAGATAGAAAGTTATACCAGGTTGCACTGAGAAATGTCTGGTTGAGTTCTGAAAATTTCTGAGGAACAAGATTACACAGACTGCATAATGTTCTACAGCACTTAATTGCTTTCATGGTAAAGAGATACTTGTTGCTGAGAGACAGTAAGGAAGTTAAGGGGCTCCAGCCTCTTAACTCTCTTAGAAGCTTGGTTGAATTATATCAACAAGCGTAGATTTGGAATCAGAGACTTTACACTGTATCTGTTGTTAATGAATAGCACGTTCTTGGAAAGAGAAAGAATTTCTCTTATCCTGAGTAACTTCTGTTCTGCTCTGGCTAATTACAATGAGGAAAGGTCATACAAGGCTCTGATCAACTTGTTCTTATCTTGGGCTTATGTCTGCTCTGAGTGGGACTGAGCCACCTGATCTCCTGAGATTCCTTACAACCTAAAGTATTCACTGATTCAGTCATTTCGAGGTTAAATACATCCAGACTTATTTGGAAGTTTGTCTTCCTTTTCTTGTGTACTCATGTGAAGTATGACGACAAGCAGCTGATTAGAACATAAATCAGAGGGAAAATGATCATCAAGCCTATGTTCTTATGAAACGTGCATTGCATCATGATTCATGTATTACCATGCTGTGCATTTAAAAATAAAGCTGTATTTAAAGAACAACAAAAGAAGGAAATATCCAGTAAAATTTGTAGGAGATGTTTCCTATCCTATTGCCACAATATAATCAGATATTGTTGAAAAGGCAATTGGAAAAGAGTTATTTTTACTGGCATGAGTAGAAGAAATGTTCTTTGTCTTCCAATTGACATTTCTGTGCAGAATTTTGTTCATGCAGTCTGGTAAGATTTATCATGTTGCTCCTTCCTGGCAGTTCTTTGTTCATGAGAGAATGTTTCTCTTATATTGCCTCCAAGATAGAAAAGAGCAGAATCTAAATCTGCGAGTCCTGGTTATATGGCTGATATTAATTGCTTGCAACATAATTTTGTGGAAGTTATGCTGGATTAAATGAGTTTACCATAATTATAGCTTTTCTTCCCATAGATAAAGCACATGGATTTTAATTTACTTTTTCTGTTTATGTCAGAGCCAAAAAGTGTTAGGAATGGATGCTTGAACAAAGAAGTGATAGAATTGAAAAGATGCATACAAAGATAGATTCAGTTTCTCTAGAGTCTAATAACAAGGGAACTCTGGAAATCACATAGCCCAGCCTCCTACTCAGAGCAGGTCTAATTAGATCAGATTGCTCAGGGACTTGGTCAGTGAAGCCTTGAACACCTTCAAGGACAGAGATGCCACAACCACTCACGACCACCTCAGTATCTGATTGCAACTGCAATATCAGTGGTGCTGGTCTGTTCTAATCCTTACCCTCAAGGTCTGCACAGGTTCATCACCTGCCCCAGTCCCAGGGAGAGGCCCAGGCACTCTCTGGAGGCCCAGACTTGGACAGTGTCAACCACCTCCTGGAGCTCTGACTGGGGTGGCCTCTGACGTGCCACAGGTGTTAGCACCAGTAGTCTCTGACGAACATACCCTGCAATGTGTTGAGACCATCACTAAGTGATCTCCAAGTAGCCCTGCACAGTTTTGAGAGAGATGAGGGGCACAGATGGCCCCTCTGTGCTCCTGCTGTGCTAAGTGCTGCAACAACCACTGTGTCTCCATCAGCTGTGCAATGTGAGCATCACCCTACCTGATCTAGCATCAGCCTTGCCCAGCAGTAACTCAGACCTGAAGACAACAAAAGAGGCTCCTGGAAGAGCTGGAGACAGAACCCAAAACTGCTGTGCAGACTGAGAGCTCCAACTATGAGCAGCAGCCCTAGCAGCATCCTGGGTGCCCTGCTCATGAACTGCTCCACCAGTCCTTCCACTGAATGCTGGGTCCCTGCTCAGCCCTGAATTGCAACACTCCCTATGGAGGAACTAAACAGCGAGTGGGAGCTGGGGGCAGCTGCTTTGGTTGCTCCAGGACAAAACTTCCTCCCCACCTCTGATTCCCCACTCATGAACCCACAGAAATGCCTCCTGTCTGTGATTTACTCAACTGGTGCCAGTGCCCCTGCATGCTCCTGCTGCTCCATCACAGGGAAGAGCTTTGCTGCACAAGTTGAAATACACTCAGGACTGTGTTCACAGGGGAGTTACACATTTTTGCTGTAGTTCAAGTTACTTATGCTATTTTTTTCTGTGTGCTTAGAACACATGCTTTCATAATGGAAGATCTGTTTTGTGCTGACCTTACTGATCAGGTTTTGGTTTATTTCTGTGTTGCTGATCTTTGACTTAGGGTATTAAAAAAAATAAATTATAGCTATAATGAGGAAAAATTCATGATGCAGTTGCCTGAACAATGTATACATTTTGATAAGAAAGCAGCATAAAAAGAGATAAATACCATGTGGTAGGGAAAAGAGATTTCCCCCCCCTAGATTTTTTATTAATAGCTCTTTTTTATAATGCTTTAAAGATACATTTCAGCTGCCTTATGTAAGAATACTGTGATTCAGAACTCTGCAGAGAACAGGTGGCTAAAGAACAGCAAATGATGAATGTGGTCTTTACTGCAGTCATGTTCCATTTTTTTCCTGTGCTTTTAGTTGTATATAGAAACAGTGTAAAGGATGGTATTGTTTCTTAGTTCTTCCGAGTTCCTCTTTTTATCTTATATTCTCCATTTGCTTTATTTTACACAGCATAACACAGCTGGTATTAACTGTGAGAAGTGTGCAGAGGGTTACTATCGTCCTTACGGTGTTCCAGCAAGAGCTCCTGATGGCTGTATACGTGAGTCCTTCTCTATTAAGTGTCTCCTCATGGTGGCTTTTGGGGTTTTTGGCTATAATCCAAGCATGAGGTGCATCCTTTAGGGAGGAAAAAGGAAAGAGAGGACAAAAGATGTTGGAGAACAACTGCAAATTACTTTCTGTGTTGCTTTAGACCCTTTGGGACCCTGTCTTTCTACTTGTGTTAGAGTAGACCCAAAATTTTCAGACCAGCAGTAGGACAAAGAGAGGAAGTAAGCCAGAAAAGGCTGCAGAGATGGTAGGATCACAGAAGCCTGAAGTGTTGCTACACACACCCCAGTGAGCTGGCATGACTGCTAAGAAGCCACTCTTATATCCTACCCTCATGACCTTGCTTCCCGTAGTTCTCTGATGTACATTTGAGGTATTCTTTGGTATCTTAGTCACTTGAAAATTTTATTCTATATCTCAAAAGGTCATGAGGATCACCACTCCTGTTTTATGCACTGCTGAGCCTAACAACTGATAAATAATGCAATAGGATAATTACTAATATAGAATTTAAAAAACAAGAACTGAGTATAGGTAAGAGATAAACATGGAATTACTAACAGGCTGAAGGAGCCTTGTGATGGCTATGGTTTGCTGTGTTTGGGTATTGAAATGAATGGGAAGTCAATGGAGCTGTGTGGCATGCTGCCATAACGTTGCATAGGGTGTCTAAGGGAAGGTGGATGGAGCGTGGTGCTTAGCTTACACCATGGAGAGAGATGAGCAGATGCCATGGAATAGGTAGTTGCAGCAGTGCTATGGAGCAATAACATGGAGCTATCTGAATTTAAAAAAAATAAACACTCTAAGAAAATAACATAGGTCCTGCTTCTAAGGGATATCGTGAAGACTAATTCATGATGCAAACTACTTGGAAAATATGTAACAGCATGCAAATGTCAATTCTTTAAATAACGAGGCATTCACAACAGCAGATTTACTGTTATAATGCCATTGTGCACTGCTGTAAAAGGCAAATGAATTCTATTCCAAAGAGTGCCTAATTGCTGATACTTGCTTAGCCTGCAGCTGTAACTCGGAGCATGCAGAGGGCTGTGAGGAAGGCTCTGGCCGCTGCCTCTGTAAGCAGAATTTCCAAGGAGAAAATTGTGAACGCTGTGCTGATGGATTCTATGGTTACCCGTTTTGTTTCCGTAAGTATACAAATAAAAACACCTCTTTTCCAGTATTTTAAATGTGCATTAAAGAATTAACAGTTTTTGTTACACTGTGTCTCACGGTCTCAGGGACTGTAGTGAGAGAGATGGGAGAAAATGTGTGTTCTCTTTGACAACGCCTAGGATTTGGAACTTGCATCCCTGATAAACAAAGCTTGTGGGCTTTTGCAGGATTCTAAAATAAATCAAAATAACTCTAAAATAGCACCTGCATAATGTTGGAAAGGTGCTTCTGGCAGAGCATAGGGCTTTCAGCAATGCTCTCTTATTTTTGGTGGACTGCGGGCAGGTGCAGATATGTGGTCTAAGGAAGGGTTCCAGTTTGTTTCAGATTTTTAAAAAAGTGGTTGAAGGAAAGGTATTTGTAAATCTGAAGAAAATACACATATTAGAAAAAACAATGTGACACAAATGCTGAGTGCTACTGCTTATGGAGCATTGTAACAGAGTGCTGACTAATGCTATTGATTAATTGAAAATTAGATTTTTACTTTAAAATAGAGATATTAAAATTGTGTTGTGAATTCAGCAAATTAAATGCTTTCCCCATAAACAAATTATATATAAAATAATTGAGGAAAGAGTAACACCAGAACTGTGTTTGCTGGATAAAAGCTTGTGACTCCACGATCAGGTTCTAAGAATGCACCAGTGGGATGTTTTGTGCCCTCAGAAGAAGCATGTTTCTGACAGCCAATAGAAGTGTTGTTAAGCGTAAGATCTGAGGTCTGACTAAAAGAGATGCACCATGATAAAAATGGAAGAAAAGGGAAATCAATACAAAACAAAGGAGGAAAAAAACAGTGTAAAAAATGAAATGTCGTTTGAATTTAATCGCTATGGTAATATAAATCCTCTCTGTACAGTGTACTCAAGATTGTCACATCTAATTTATACACTTGTTTGTTATCCTGCATTTTAAAGTGAATTCAGCTCCGGTAGACCTTGATCTAAATCCCACCGATCTTTGTAGCATGAACTTTGGATCCCACCTTAATGGAGGGATGTTTGTTGGGATGTCTTTCCCATTCCTAATCGAGAGGATTCTCAACTACAAAGCTCCCAAGATTTAATGTACATGTCATGAATTCTGGGAGTTCAGGCAGCGAGTGACAATGCCACATAACAGGAGATGGACCTTCAGCTGTAAGCAGGAAATGTGAAATAAATATGGAGCTCCTTAGATAGCTCTCATAACACCATCTAGCAAGAGAAAGCTTTCTGTACCAAAGGGAAGGGAGCAGGAAAGGAACCTGGTAGCATTTCCAAATGGTGTCTGGCCATTCATTTTTTTAAGAAGGGACATGTACCTGAATTGGAGATTTAAAGTAAAATGTTCCTTATCCTGTTCCTAACTGAAAGAAACCTAAGCTGAAGTTGATTGCTAAAGTTATGCCAATATCATGATCTCTGTATTGACAGGAGATGACTTCATGGTTTGTCATAACCTTTAGTGAAATTACTGTGTCTGTTTCAAATACACTTCTTTGTTTCTTTTGTTTTAAAGGTATTCCTGTATATCCTTTTACTACTCCAAATCCAAGAGATGCTATGGCTGGTGACATAATTGGCAAGTTCTTGGTGTCTGGGTTGCCCCCCCCCATTTCCTCATGTCACTATTTTTCACTATTTCAGTGGTCTCTGCTCTTTCATGAAGATTTATGTAGTAATTTTGCCACTGTTGGTATTTATCTTTCAGAGACCCTTTGTTCTTGTGTGAAGTTCATCATATTGTCATGTCTGTATTAAACAGTTTAGTAGGCTCATTTCAGAAAGAGTTCTGGATCAAAATAAGTTTGACAAGCTTCTGGCAAGCATCTGCCGAAGAGGCTGACCATCTTGTTTGGTGTTCTTATGAAAGATCCTTCAAGACTTTCTGACATGTGCAACTTGTCAGATGCTTTGTGCTGTAAATCTTTTAAGGCTAAGTGGCCTCTGCTTCTGGACTCTCCTCTTGCACCTGACAAACTGTGCATTGCTCTTGGCAGTGAAGAAATTGATTTCTAAGAAAGCTACATATTTCTTATTTAGCCCACTGCAAAGCTGCCTGAAATCAATACAATTATTCCCTCAGTGGGTTTATATTTTTTAGTGTATATTATTATACTGCAGAACTGAGACATCATCACAGCTAGCACTTAATCAATTACATACTTGTAATGCACTTCAGGATTTAACAAAACCTCACAACCTTGGTCATGGCCTAAAATCAACATTCTTCTCCTTTATTTCTATTTGCTTTAGTAGAAAGGGAGTTTATTTTGGCAAATGAAAAAGTGTGTTCTTCTGTGAAGGTAGCAGACATTCAGATATAAGCAGACAGTACAAATCCATATATGTTTTTACAAGTCCCAGTCGTTTTCTTGAAAGTGTCTGCAGTTACCATCATAGCCCACAAAGCCTCAGTCTCCTGTACCACTTATCTCCTTTGTACAGCATCCATCTGTTGCATATTCTCTTCTCTCACGTATTTTTAAAAGGAGGAAGGAAGAAAACTCCGAAGATAAAATGAAGAATTGTTTACGGGAGAGAGCAGGTCTTGAGCTACTTACATTTTCAACAAATAGCATCTGAGTCTGAAGGCATAAGAAAGACAACTGCCTCTAAGTAGATGCTTCTGTGTCTGTAGAAGTAGTAAATTTATACTCCAGAAAAAGCACAATTAAATTTTTCTTTAATGAAGTTTGTGTGTAAGTGTCATACAGATACTTTTGTTGGTTCTAGAGTAATAATTACTAAGCACTGATCTGGTTTTCTCTGCAAAAATGTGAGGAGTTGCCTGATTTTCTGCACTAACTTTGTTCCTTTCTTTCTTCCCCTTTCCTGTTGTAACTAGAAGGTGGCTGTAAACCAGGATATTTTGGCCCCCAGTGTCTGTGTAAGTGCCGTAGTTTTGTTGATGCTTGGAGCCTGCTCTCTGGTGTAAATGCCAGCATTTGGCTTCCAAGTGAAATAGGAACTTCGTGACACCGCAAATGTTTTTTTTTTTACAAATGTGCTCTTTAGCATGCCAGTGCCATGGTGCAGGAGTGCTGGGCAGTGACTGCAATGGAAACACTGGACAGTGCAGATGCCAAACTGGATTTCAAGGGTTTTCCTGTGATACCTGCGCAGCTGGGTATTTTCATTACCCTTCTGCCAGGGCAAGCCAAAACATTCCCTTTCAGCAAGCATATCCAAAATATAGACTCAATTTTCATACTGAGGAATGAAGTTCTTTTGCCATGGAGATATGTTCATAAGGGGCTCTCCCAAAATTCACAGAAGTAGAAAAAAGGAATTAAAACACTATGAGGGGTATATTTCTATCTAAAAATGCCCCTATCTCTTTGATCATTGTCCACTGTGTGGAGCTGTCAGGCTCCAGTTTGAGGATGGATTTAGTAACATTGATGAAATTTAGAATACCGGTGGGAACATTTCTGTTACTTGTCCTTTTTTAAAAAAAAAAAATTGTGTTTAATTTGAGCTTGCAACCTCACTTTGATGCATCAAGCCAGCCTTTCTAATCAATACTAGAAAACTCACTGGTTTTAAACTTTATTAATCATCTCTGTACTGTCTTTTTAGGTATTTTACTAATCTCTCCCACCTGAGATTGTAATTCCAAACCACAAATGGTTTCATTTTAGTCTTGAAAAGGATGGAACTACTTTCAGTGGTTGGCAAACCACTTGAGATCGATAAATCAGACTCTGAGTGGGGACAGGTCAAATGTAGTGCTTCAACACTGGTATTGAACCCAGTAGTTGCTTTGAGCCTGACTCTTTTGCTCTTTCATTAATGTCTCCCTTGATGCTGTATTATTACTGATGTGGGCAATCAATAAAAGCTGTTACAAATCAAAATAAATCTGATTAGAAGATTTTGGTCCTGTTAAGCATGAGGCAGTTGCTTTTTCTTTCATTTTTTAAATTTTTTTTTTTATTTCAAGATAGATAAAAGAAGAGAGCCCGTGCAGAGGCTGCCCCTGAACTCTTTTCTCATTTGCAGTGTGCGAATGTAACTCAGCAGGTACCCAGCCTGAAGTCTGTGATTTTCTTGGAAGGTGTCTTTGTCGCTCTGAGGTAGCTGGACTTCAGTGTGACAGCTGTCAGCCTGGCCACCACTCGTTCCCTGCCTGTCAAGGTAAGGCTGCTGATTGTATGCACAGCATCAAACAGGCCCCTGAAAAGGCAGACAGGAGTTCTTTTCAGGTGCTGTCCTGCTTTTTACAAGAGAGGGAGGTCAATGGAGTATAACCTTGAATATCATAATGTTCCTGTGTGCATATGAGGAATCCATCAAGTCCTGTCTGGCTGCTAAGTTTCATCTGTTTTGCAGTGAGAGAAAGAGAGGCCTTTAATCCTTATTGAGTTTTACATTGAGAAAGAATATAGGGTATTGATGAGTTCTGGCATATGCTTTCCTGTACAGCGTAACAAGAATTATATAGAACATTATGATTTACTTCTCTCACATTATTTGTGATTGTTGGCTATAGCAGTCTTCTTCCTTTTGGGCTTGCATACTTGTTTATGTCCTGTGAATAGACAGCAGAATTCTATATGCTCTTGCAAAGATATATTATGTTATGTTGCCAAATGCAATGGCTGGAATAAAGAAATACTGCATGTCTATGTCTCTATGGTCTGGAGTAGATTAGCATTTTTTAATGAAAAACATGAAGTCAGGGTTCTGTGTTGGTACACGCTGTTCAGTGGTTTTCTTAAAAAAAACCACCACTTTCTTTTTTCTTAGAATGGAATCAGAAGACAAATCAAACCAATACTGAATACATTTTAACTTTTAATACCAAAAGCTGAAAAAAATACATAAAATCTTAAAAGAGCATGCAAAAACAAATTGTAAAAGATGCATAAAAATAGTTGAAAACACAGTCAGTGGGATTACTCGGAACTGCTGCAGTTCACAGCTTGTTCTGTTAAAATAAGCTGCCATGGGTTTGAATTTAAACTAATGCAACATGTTGCAAAATGTGGTGAAAAGTGAGCAGTCCAGCCTGCTACTCTTGTTTACAGTTGTCATCTTCAAAGGAGAGGTAGATATATAACTTTCTGGCTGCTGACACGAAAACTGATCTCTCTGGTCTTGCCTTGTTGAACTGAATATAAGCTTTATTCAATAAACGTAATATGAAAATAAAGCCTTTAAACTAATCAGTGCTATTAAAATGAGGAGAGATTGCAATATAATGTTCAGCTGGGGGTGGACTTTAGTGTAGGTGTAGCTTCAGTATTTGTATTTCTCTTCTACTGATTTCCTAGCAAGCCCTCTGTCTTTGCAGACATTTCTGAAGTAAACAGCAAAGTCAGAGGTCCTTGACTGCAGCAGAAAGAGGAACTGAAAGGGGGAATCAGGAATATGAATGTGGAATGGAAAGACAGTGTTTGTTTTATATTTCTGTCAATCAGCCATTTCTTCCAGTCATAAAATCCAAGTGATGAACTGCAACACTTTGGCATGTACATTGGGCAGCTGGGAATCTCCAACGAGCTCCCATTCATGTACCTATGAAGTGTGGTCCTGTGTAACTTCCTGAATAATTTCAATAAAATAGCACATCTTATCTGGAATAGAGATATCAGACTAAAATAGTGATAATTCCAAGAGAAGTTGGTTTTTATAGTCTGGCAATAATTCTTGTTACAGTCTGACCATGTGCCTTGTGTATTAGACGCAGGTTCCTGCAATGCACAGCTTCCCATCTTGTAGGATTAAGATGTCAACAGTATTTCACCTTGTGCATCATTTATTTGTGCATCATGCTTGTGCATCATCATCTCCTTTATTAATAATCTTGTCAGCCACTAAACCTTGCCTGGCTTTGTGGATGCTGTTTGTCAGAGGTTGGTTCTCAAAGGTGTTAAGTAATTTTCTCATGTGATCTTTCCATTTTAAGATGCATTCCTGTCCCTTACACATGTGTTTTTTCAGGCATCGAACTAAATCTTTAAACTGTACATTACAGAATTGCAGTATGAACCTGATTATAAGTGGCTGAGGACGCAATTACATTGTAAGCATCTATTTCAGGATATTTATTTTTGGTGGTAAAATTATGGTTTGTCTGGATTCCTCATGATAACTTTACATTCAAAGGTGACAGTTATTTGTTTGGGCTTTTTTTGTTTGCAAACTCAGGTTTAAGTAACTGCTGGTTTAGACGTGTATCTGTTAGGATAGTTACTATTTTTTTTCTCTGTGCAGATTGTAACTGTGATGCTGTTGGCTCAGCGGAGAACACATGTGATCCTCAAGGGCAGTGTCTGTGCTATAGTAACTATGCCGGACTTAGATGTGACCAGTGCGCACCAGGTTATTACAGCTATCCCAGCTGCTTGCGTGAGTAAAAGCCTTTCTTTCCTTTACTGGAGTTACCTGTGTAACTGTGTTAATTTTGTTCCATCTAAAGCTGCCAACAAAACCAAAGATCCAGCCAGCGGCCAGGCTTCCTGGCAGGCACGCACTCTGGTAGTCCTCCCTGGCACATCATCACTGTTCCTGTGCTAGTTGGATTAATGTGAGCATGGCAGTGTTCAGCCTTGGCACAGTTGTATCTCTCTTTTAAAATATGAAATCCAAAGCTTAGGCTGGGCTATGGACATGTACGTTTATGAGATCTAGCTCACTCATCTTACAGAACATAAACTGTTTCAACTGGTATGGGCTTCTAATATTTGATACATTCTCCAGTAAGCTTTGAAGTGCATTAGTGTGTGCTATTGACATGCACCAAGATTGCACCATAAATCCTAGTCTAGAAGGACTTGACTTTGCAAATCATCCACCTCCCATTATTTTTATTTGCCCTGTGTGTAAATCATTGCAAACATAAGACCCTGTGTAGGAATCAGAAACAATAAGACTGCTGTATGCTGTATTTCAAAACCTATTTCTGGCCCCCCTTCCCCTCAGATCTAAAGGTGTGATGGGCATACGATTTTATATGCTTTATTACACCGTCATATTTTTAAGTGCAGTTGTAGTTACAGAATTTGCCCTGTGCTTTCTGTAACCAAAAGAAGATCAAGAAAGCAGAAAACCAAAACCAAGCCTGCTCTTAGGACAGGACAAAAAACTTGAGGAAGGGAGATTTAGTATCGTTCCAGATAATCTACCTGTTTCTGTCAAAAGTAGGGGAAGAAAACAATGCCAAAATGGTACAGATCACCACGAACTCATAGGTTCCAAGCAGGGATGAGGACCCTATAAGTTATGGGAGGACCTTGTGAGCTATTTGTTGCAAAGGAAAATGAAGAACACTCTGGACAAATAGAACTCAAACCCCTATAGCACTAACGTTTTGGGAAGTTATTGCTTGGTACCTACAGGGTGAACCCTCCCACCACTGTCACTGTTTGTCGTTGTGTAGCTTGTGAGTGCTCTCCCGATGGTTCCCAGCACGGTACATGTGAGCCAATGGTGGGGCAGTGCAAGTGTCGAACGGGCGTCACAGGGCGGCAGTGCGACAGATGCCTTTCTGCAGCCAACAGCTTCCCCAGCTGCGAAGGTAACACTTCTGAGGGAAAATCCTCCATTCTGATTTGGCTCATTCCCATTTTTATTGCAGGGTTCTCCAGGGCAGTCTGTTGCATGCAAAGTTGTATAGAAACTCTCTGAAGCATGGGGAGGGAGCGACATACCAGAAGCATATATTAGATGAGCCTATTTCTTATTCTAGATGTTATTTCATGAAGTGAACTGTAAGATTAAAACCTTTTTTTAGGTGATGGCACAGAAACTTTAAGAAAATGTCTCTTAGTTCTGTAAGATAGTGCTATATTTTTCCAAGTGACTGCTTAGCATACCAAGCCAAATAGTCTAAACCAGGCTAAATACATGTTTGAAAAATCATTATTAAATGCTGGTCTTAAAGTTTCAAGTTTGAGTCCCTCCAAGGTAATCATATTAAAAAGCTCTTTCAAACTTACACCTGCTACACTTCTGCACTACTACATTCCACAGCTCTGTTTACAAAAGATCTTTCAATTTGTTTGTTTTTTATTACATAAAGGTGTCAACAGTGAATGTGACCCTTCAGGTAGCATTGGTTCTCATTCTGTAAGTATTATATCACTGCAGCTAACAATATGTGTTAATAAATCACGTGTCATTGCTGGACACATTCACTTCATTGCCCAAGCCCTGAAGTTTGCTTTTAGACTGTGAAAGAATTGCACAAGTTTATTTGCAGAGTAAGAGTGGAAATAAACTTTGTGTTTTCTTCTTTGATATATCAGTGCAATGTTAATGATTTAAAAAATAAAACTTTTCTATATGGAATATGCATACTGTATAAGTTTTTCGGTATGGTAGAATGCTAATCTATATAGGCAGATGTGCATACATGCCTGTGCATGTCTCAAAGACCCTCTACTTCTGGGTTGCAATGGGCCATTTCAGCACCAAATTATTCTTGAAAAAAATATTACCTCGTTGTAACTCTTGCTATTCCACTATTATCATTATTAATACAGTGATGGTTATTAGAAGTATCATATTACCAGAAATCACGGTCATGGCTAAATGTGTAGCAAAGAAGACCTAGAGGTTAAGTCTGACTAATGTAAGAGGTATCTATGTAGGCTCATTTATACAGCTGTGTGTGTCTTCCACCTAGAAAGGAAGGAGATAATATGAAAATAAACTATTATTTGTAAGGAAATTCGGTTTTTAAACATTTTGAAAAGTAGTTAATACTTTAGAGCAGTTCTTATAAGGCTAAAAAAGAATTGGAAAGTACATCCATTGAGAAATTTGGAATAAATTAGATATGGAAAAATATGAAAGGAACCATCCTGTGCTGATAGTATGAGACAGAAAAATCAAAGAAGTCTGAATCAGCCACAGTCTCCATGCATCTATAAAAGTCAGCGAACTGCCTGAACTGTTAATAAGCTCAGTACTGAAGAGCAGTATGTATTTTATGGAACAGTTGAAGCCATATTAACTCCTTTCTGTCATTAGGGCTATTGTCAATGTCTTCAGCACGTTGAAGGTCCTACCTGTAGTAAATGCAAACCGCTGTACTGGAACCTGGCCAAAGAGAACCCTGAGGGATGTACAGGTATGGCTTAACGACATATTTATATGGCTTTATGGAATGTTTTAAATTCCCTTGAAAGTAATCTTTATTTGCCATCACCATCTTAACAGAATGTTTTTCATGCTACTTAATTGTAACACCAAATTACCCATGATACCAGTGGTTACTTTTAGAAATAAGACCATAATTTCAAGTTTGCTAGTGTTAGACCAAGGTGTGCTCTGAGTTACAATGTGTACTTCATATGGCACTATGGCAGTTTTACTGGAGTGAGAAGAGATTGCTGTCCTTCACACTGAAACCAGAATTTGGCTCATTGTTTTGAGGAAAAGGTGCTTTTTCACTTGTTATCATCTCCTACCTTGTAGAGGATGAAAAGCCTTGTTGTGGCCTCAGAATGTGACAAATCTGTTATGGTTTATGCCTACATAATATAATCCAATATTTTCTAACAGCGAGTGTGTGTTTTTCAGGCAAATAATAATAAGGATTTAGAAAAGATAAAAAAAATCTTAAAGGTTTTTTTTTCTTCCCAACTATTTCCTTTCCAAAAGGTTCCACCACAACAGCTACTTAGGTAGAATGAGCAGCCTTAGAGCCAATACCAATATCATGACAACTTTAGCTCTAAATCTCCAAATTCTATACAGTCTAAACATCTCCTAAAAGATTTATTGCTGCGCTTTTCATGTCATTTATTTTCTCTGTGTTCGGTCACAGAGTCAGTACTGGGTTTCACCAAATCTCTAGGTCAGCATAGCTCCTTCCTGCAGTATTTGCTTCATTTATGTGTCATACGGAGAGTTGAACTGGTCCCAGAGTAGCACTGCAGAATAGGAGCTTCCAATAAGGCTGGACGACACCGTTTTACATAAATTGTCTGAATGTTTCTAAGAATTAAAGCTGTTATAAATCTAAACTCAAGACTGTTTTTGTTAAACACAAGTTATAGGACATGCCATAAAGCACATATACACAGAAATCCTCATTCTTTCTCTTCTCACTTTATGCTAATATCCATTTGCTATTCTGAACCTTCCAGAGATTGTGGCTCTAAGACTCAGAACTGCTGATTCATTTTTGGATTGAGGTTTTTTGTGTGTGTGTTCTCCTTCCCACTTGTCCCCACAAAGTATTCTGGAAAGATGAAATGCAGATTGTCTTTTTCTCATCTGTGCAGCGTGCCAGTGTGATGTGAGTGGAACACTAAGTGGAGTTGGAGAATGTCAGCAGGTCAGTGACATTAAAAGAAAAACTTTAATTAAATTTATTTTTTAAAGATAAATTGTTGTAATATTTAGTAAGGTAGAAATCTTAGAACCGATTCTTGCTTTTGCACATAAAGTATCTAGTGACATCCTAGGGATGTATCAAAGTTCTGAAAATTTTTCATCATCTTGATTTTGTGTATTTTCTAGTCTACTCAATTGAAGGTGATGAATGACAGAAGTTCTGTCAAGATAATATTTCTGTTGAGATCAGAATGTTCTTCCTCTTTAGAATTAGAGGGAGTTCACAGTATTGAAAGATAAAAGTTCTGAAAAAGGCGCTGAAACACTTTTGATCAAGTTGTTTTCTTCATAGGAAAATGGGCATTGTAATTGCAAGTCTAATGTTTGTGGAGATTCCTGTGACACTTGCGAAGCTGGTTACTACGCTCTTGAAAACAAGAATTATTTTGGCTGCCGAGGTAAAATGAATAAAGGACATCTCTAGCAGCACATTTGCACCTAGCACAAAAGTCTTTGGAATCCTCTAGGTTGTATTTTGAAAATGTGGGTGTATTTGTTGAATCACTTATGAGCACAGCATTTTGTGCTATTGGTTATAATTGCTTGTAACCTGTGTGACTCTGCCTTCCAAAGTGAGAAAGAACAAGGCAGATGTTACCACTGTGGTTCCCTGCCATTCTGTGGCTTGCTCACTTGAGGAAAGGTGTTCCTCTTTGACTTCATTGTCCTTTGCCTTGCATTTCCCTGTGCCTTCTTTACCGCCACCTGTCTGAGGCTTCTCTGTCAAAGCCCACAGTGAAATCACACGAGGCACTGCTGAAGCTGTTCTCAAAGATGATAATCGAAAGTCATTCCTTCTCTCACTCCTCGCTGGTTGTGGGGCCAAGGATGGTTGATTTTCCTGCAAGCGTTACCCATAAGACTGTTCTGCTTAGCAGTTTTCTGAGGTCTGCTGCTGCAATAAAAGCTTAAAATGTTACAGCAGGTACTAGCTTGATATTTTTTGCAGTATATTTGTCTTTTGCTTTAGCCCAGGGCTCAGTGTGTTTTCAAGCAGAGCCAGATGGCTGTGATGTGGAGAAAGTGGCCCTTCTTCTGCAGGATACTCTGCCATGTGTTGTGAGGGGTCTAGGGCTACTTCAGCACTTCCATTCCCTCCTTGTCCCCCCTCCCAGTAGATTCAGATTTGTTAAAATTATTGAAAACACTTTCACTGACTTCAGTGTGCTTTACACCTGTCCAGGGTAGGTGCAAGAGTTTTATTTTTAAAGCATTGACATACTTCTAACAATAACTTAAAATGTGCAGAGTTAATAATAATGGATAGTGTATCAAACACAGCTTTCATGCCTGTATTCAAGCCACAGAGCTGTGAAATAGATGTGGTTTCACAAAGGTGTTGAGTACTTTATTCTTGATTTCACTGAGGTTACAGGTGCTCAACACATCTTAGAAAACAAGATACTTTTACATTAGGATGTAAATATTTGTTTAGGATCTCTCAAGCTTTCAATTCAACTTGAAACTTTTAGCCTAGACATACTTGCTCCTTAGTACAACATACTATGCCTCATGCCTAGAGGTGTCCTTTAGTTTGTGCCACATGTCCTATAGAAAGTCATTCAATATTGTTCAATATTGGTTAAAAATATGAATATGCAATTACATGAACACATATGTTCTTGTGTGCAGTTTTTGTAATATAAATTAAATGTTGGCTTAGCAGACTGAAAAATTAACATTTCTGTAGTTAGGTTTTGTTTGTTTGTTTGTATAATTTTTCATCATGACATTGTTGTAGAAATTATGGCTTATTAGCAAAACATTTGAATGGCTGTTCTGCAAAACCGTGATCGAGCACTTGGTAATCTGGCATGGCTTATTACTTGTCTTTTTTTTTGTTTTTTAAAGTGGCTTTTGTCACATTCCAAGGAGAACTGAAAAAAACCCCATGAACATGGGAATTTTGTCACATTCCAAGGAGAACTGAAAAAAAACCCACGAACATGGGAGGTCAGAAGTAATTTCAGTTTATGCATGTGTGTTTGTAAGAGTCTGCGGGGCGGGGAGCCTGAAGGGCCCCAGAAAGAGCAGATGAGTCAGTAACGGTGTTTAATTAGCCGAAGCATGGTGTGTTTTCTGATAGCTTTTATCACTTTTTCCTGATGGGATGTTTGACTTCTGCTCTTTGCCTGGCAGGCTGCCGCTGTGATGTTGGAGGATCCCTCAGCCTGGTGTGTGCCGAGCCCTTGGGTAGCTGCCAGTGCAGGGCGCATGTCGTGGGGACCACCTGTCAGGAGTGAGTTTGGCTATAAGTCCTGATGGCTGGTGCTGCAGCACAGTTCTTTTGAAACTGCCCAGCCCTCCCTTGCTATCCTTTTACATGAGATTCTGAATTTGTTTTTAAATAAGCTGTAAATGATGTAGTACAATAAATTGTAGTATTAGTTACAGATACCCATTTTGCCTGGCAGTTTTCTTCTGTTACTTTAATAAGATTTTTTAAACTTGTTTCCTTAAATAACCAATAACCTGTTTTGCAACAGTATTGCATATGTATCTATATATCTATGAAGACTTATCTAGGAAAACATATGTAAGCTGTAAAAGCTTTTGGAAAGAGAGTTCTCGTTACATCCACCTTATCAGCTGTCTTTAATTTATTAGTTGCTATCAGGATTCCTCTGTCATCAGTAGGTCACCTTGCTTCTACCACTTTATGTACTTACATGTAGACTGTACAGCAACTGGTAATTCTTTCTTTGGTTGTTTTTTTTTTCTTCTTGAAAGACCTGAAAAAAACTATTTCTTCCCTGATCTACACCACATGAAGTTTGAGATTGAAGATGGTACTACTGTCAAGGGAAGAGAAATCCGGTTTGGCTATGATCTCCAGGAATTTCCTAGCTTCAGTTGGAGAGGATATGCCCAGATGTCCTCTATACAGGTAAGCTGGTATTTCATTCAAGGCTTTTGGGTGAAAACATAGATGTATGGTATATATCTCTCCATAGTACTGCTCTGTGTATGCAAGGTCATGGAGAAACCAGAAAAAAGGACAGGATCTCACTAATCCAAACACTTTGGCACTGTATCACTCTTTGGATTAGTGAGTGTTGCTATTATTGTAAGTTGGTCTTGGCCCTGCCATCTGTTGTCTGTCTATCTTTGCTTTCTGCTTTGCATTTCTATTAAGAAAGTGGAAGTCTCTGGGATGATGGTGACAGAATTGAGGAATATACTTGCAGAGCAGCATATGGGAGCTGGCAGTCTAGAATTTATTGCAGCTTTTAGCAGTAAAAGAAAATGAGGCTTTTTGCTCCATTCCCAGATGTATAGAACTGAGAAAGCCTGTATGCTTTTGGGGAAGCAGAAAGGACCACGGTGATGGGGAGGTTACCATTTCACAAGCTTCTTGAAAAGAGACAGTGAGTGGACTGTGCTGGGTGAACTGGTGGGAGCTGGATTAGGATTGGAGCTTCAGGATTTGGGGTGGAAAGAAGAAAACCAAACCCCTGGGATTGCACCATTCTTAGTAAATAATGGAGGCTGTGGGACGCAGCCTCCTGCAGGCTCAATGCTGGACCAGGCTGACAAGAACTGTGTGGCTCCAGAGGTTTCAGTTCAGTCCCAGAGCAAGGAGAGTCATAGCATTGAATTTCGAAGAAACTGAGGGATCTGTTGGAGGAGCAGAAGTTTCAGTGATGGTCTGAGATGTCCGCATGCTGTGGAGCATTGTGTGAGCTCAGACTAAGATCAATGATTCTGGCCTGTTTCTTGGGAAGCCAGGAATATGGACAGCCCTTGATACTATATGTCTCCTTTACGACAAGGGAGAGGAGAATAACAATAAAATAATATCCAGGTTTCAAGATGCAATATCACCATGCATGTTAGTTCAGCCATTCCATGTCTTTCTGGATAGGTTATTATTCAACAAGAGTTTTATTTCACAGGAGGCTTTGTTCTATGTTCTTTTTTAAGCTGCTCAAGTCTTTCTTTTTTCTTACGGAGTTTGTCTTTGCCAAATGTTTTTTCTTTCTCTGGGTGCTAGTAACAAATAATATACTTTCCTTTCCTCCTTTTTCCCTTTCTTTTTATTTTTCCCAGCCAGAGGTGGTTGTGCCTGTCACTGTGGCTTCCCCTAAGCTCTTCCACCTAGTCCTCCGCTATGTCAGCCTGGGCTCAAAAAGCTCTAAAGGGAAGATCTCAATTGCTGAGGGAAAACATTTTGGCACTAATTATACTTGTAAGTGAATTAATTTTCTCACTAGGCTTGCCTGTCTTCCTCTGTCATACACCAGCATTGCCATTCGAGTATAGACTTGTCTGCATGTGCATTATTCTTGTAGGACTTCAGTATGGTGCTTGCATGGCTTCTAACTGTACCTCTATTCAGCGCTTTATGGCTATTTTTGTTTATTAACTTCCATTTTTCAGAATGAAGTGAGGATAACTTTGAATGTGGAAAAATCAAACCTCTACTTATTTCGCGTTATCCTGAGGTATATTAACCCTGGAGGTGAAACATTATCTGGTCGCATATCTGCTTGTCTATCTCAGCCTGAAACAGGTAGGTGCAACTCAATGGTGCAACAGATCAGATGAATCTTAGATCAGAGGAGCCTTTTCATCTAAGTTGAATTTGTAATGTCACTAAAATGCATCACTTTTAACAGTGTCAGTGCTTTTGTGCTTTTCCGAATATATTTTGCCATGTAACTGATGTGACTGTGTTTGCATGAAACCACCTGCTTACGGTAGCAATCACATTTGTTTTTTCAAATGTGTGCCGACCTCAGCACTCTCAGCTCTGCTCTTGGAAGCTCTGAACTGTGTTTTATGAAGCTTTTAAAGGGATAACAGCACTTATTTTGGTTTAATTGCCTTAATATTTCAGTTTAAAGGTGGCTGCTGCCTTCATTCCATGCATAACATTTATTTAATGGTGAATCCAATCTATCAAGTTAGCTTTGTTTACAGACCTTGGCAGCATGTGATGCTTTTTGGGCTCTGATAAAAGACAAATATTCCATATCCTTTGAATGGTAGAGACATACCAAGCCTATATGCAGAATTATCTCTTATTATGCCTAAACTCTGCATATTCATGGGAGTTAATGGAATTTAGTTATAGATCCTTTTAGTAATTTGGAGAAGACAAAACTGAAGACTTCACAGATACCACTCGGCAGAGTGGCAGCAGTTTGTGGTCATGTCTGGCTTATATTGCCTGAGAGGCAGGGAACCAGCTTTTGTCTGTGTCCAAGGGTTTCAAAGAGGCAACCTTTAATATTCATAACAATTGATCCTCACGACTTCTTTTTGATAAAGCATACAGCAGCTATGTTTCTGTTGTACATCATCTCTGCCCAGAAGTTACCTTCAGTTACTATATGTAACTAAACATTTTAGATGCTACCGAGAACCTCCAGTATCTGAAATATTTGGGTGAAAGTTACATGAGAATAGGCCTTGTGTCAGCTGAACATACTGCGAGTCAGTGCAGAGACAGGTTGAATGGAAAACAGTGGAAGGTTGGGCATTTCAGAATATTGCAGAACTGGCCATTACAGGGGCAGAGCTCTGTTTTCCTGAACCAATTTGCTCAAGACTAACAAGAACAAAGACAACAACCACTGCACAGCTCTGTAGCTTACTGTGTGTGGTTGAATGCACTCTTAATTCGTATTGACAGAAAAGCATTGCTCAGCTCCTGTTAGACCAAATTTAATCAATCCAGCACACTAAGCAAGTGGAGACATTTTACACAGTCCCTTATTTTTGTACTTGGTTTTTTTTTTTTGCTGACAGGGGCTGTTCAGAGCAAAGAATTTGTCTTCCCACCCAGCAAGGAGCCAGCTTTTGTCACAATCCCAGGAAAAAGCTCCACAGAGGCTTTCTCACTGGTTCCAGGCACATGGACTGTCAGTATAATGGCAGAGGAAGTCCTCTTGGTAAGAAAACAATTGAGGAAAAGTAGAGCTTGAAGGCTGTCGTGATAGTATAGCTCTGAAGTTATTTGCTGGGAAGAACCATGTAAGTGATTGAAATTCAGCACTAGTGAAAAGAGTACAGCAGCAGAATATCATTATGAAAATTTACAGATCTGCCTCTTTTTTTTTTCTATTTCACCTACTCTAATTTTTCATGCGCTTACAAACTTTATCCAGCATGTGTACCTGTGAAAATGTGTACCATGTATAAAGTAATATTAACATACAGCACAATCGGTTGAGCATAAATGCTCACAGAGATTCATAATTCTTACATATCAAATGTTGTATCTAAAGCTTGACTCAGCCCCAGATGACCAAGGCCTTAGTTTCTTGACAAAGATTCAACAAATAAGTATTAGAAGATGGGCTACATGATTAGCAGGTTATTTTCTAAATGTTTTTATCCTGCAATCATTACTCTCCTTTCACTCACTTGAAGACTGAAAACATTTCTGACAGCAGTTCTGAAAAATTTCTATAAAAAGACAAATTTTTTGAGGTGATCATTTATGAAAAAACCTAAACATGTATGATAACAAAGACAGCATACTGAAATTCATATCTATATTATATCGGGTTAACAAGTAGTCAGTGCCTTTAGTAATTAAGCCTGGGGCTCTGTTAAATTTATGAAATACAACATAAAATGTTACTAAAGAGCTTGCAAACATATTTTTTGCTGAAAGTGACAGTACTTATTATGCCCAGGTCTTTTACTAACACTTTTGAAAAGGAATTTATTAATGATCTTAGTCCAGCATCTTTTCACAATAACAGTTTTTATAAATAAGCTCTAATATATTAATTTAAGTAGGGAAGACAGAGCAAAAATAGACCACCTTTTGAAGTGCAGCTTAATAGATTGCATGGGATATTTTATGAAGATACTTGGGGTATGTGAATCTCCCTTGCAGAGTCACACATGGTTGAGTTGTGTGCATGTGGGTTGCATACATGGGTGAAAACTCTCCCGAGCTGGCTGTGTGATACCAAGCAGTGAGGAGGCTCCTTTATGAGCACTGTCTTGTACAGCACATGATGGGACAGTGGCTTCAGAGTTTCCTTGCTCACGTGGCAGCTGCCTTTGTCCTATCTCTATGTAGGTATAAATAGAGTTAGGGAGGCACATTCAGATGCTATTGGCCAATGTAAGAACAAAAAAAATCCACATCTTGCCGATATCCTCTGTAAAAACGATTTCTGTGGTTGGTTTTATTTGTAGCTAAGTTGTGAAAGTCTAGAGATGTTAATTTTTTAATTTGCTGCACGATCTTGAGTTTGTTGTATTCTTTGTTCTTAGGATTATTTGGTGCTGTTACCCAGTGATTACTACGAAGCATCCATCTTGCAGATAGGAGTTACAGAGCCTTGCACCTATCCTGGACATGCTTCAACAGAGCAGTCAGTATATATGCTACAGAATAAACCATTGCCTTGGATTATTTTATTGTTATCCTGCTGCACTTGAAAATAATAATAATCCTGTGGGTTTTTTGTTGTTTGGGTTTGTTTTGGTGTTAGCTGCTTGCTCTATCAGCATTTGCCATTGGACAGATTTTCCTGTGTCCTTGGTTCAGAGGCAGCATATCTCCGACGTGGGGGAGAAGACAGAAACATACCTCTGCAACAGCCAACTTCTGATCACCCAGTGATGTCCCATATCAGTGGAAGAGAGGTCAGATTCCTGCCAACTAAGTGCAGTCCCCTCTGCACTGTTGACTATAAACCCGCTGGACTAAAATGATTGCAGATGCACAGCTCAGGATTTGCAGATCTGTAATGCATCCCTAAAATAGACTCTGTGCTGAGTTCTGTATTTTATACAGAGCTATGTAAATGGATCAGCTTGGGCAGGTTTATAACTGTGACTTGAGTGGACATTTCACTCTGACATGTAAAATATTCATGTCCTCTATTACTATTTTCTCTTATACTGCTTTTTAAACTACCAAGTGCAACAAGAAGACTTAACATGCCACAGGTCCTGGCGTTTCATCACTGATGCGTGCGTGAAACTTTACTGGTGTGAATAATTGCAGTGAAGTCAAGAGGGCTGTTGAAAGAATTATTTATGTGTTTAAGTGTTTGTAGCCTAAGGAAATACCGAGGAAAAAAACAGTTTACATTTGAAAATAATTATATAGTCAACTGTAGCAAAACTCACTGTAACCACAGTACTTTCCATGCAATTACTTCAAAGTATTTTGAATCAAATATAATTTTAAACAATTTGTTCAGGTAAACTAAAAGAAAAGCTTGATGCTTCGAAAAGTGGCATCGGCTATTTGCTGGAGAAGATGCTTTCACTCTTTGTAGGGAATAGACAGCACTGCTGTAGCAGGAATTGTGTTCCTGGAAATGTTTTTCTCAGTGAAGTAGTAGAGTTAATTTTTATTTGTTACTAAAGGCAGCTTAGATATGAGGGTGACAATTTTTCAGTATCATTAATGTTTCCTCACTGGTAATTTCTACTGGGGAGAAGAGAAATAATAATATATTCATTTCCTAGGCTTATTTTACAGCCCTCCTCAAAACTGTTATAGTGGCAGCTGTTTCTTGAACTTGGTTGACTTTTATCAGTGGACAAAATTATATTTATCAGCATTGCTTCTATTCTGCTGGATGTCTTTTGCTGAGACACTAATGCAGACTGGTTGGCTTGCAGGGCAGGAAAAGGGAGCTTCCTGCAGGAAAGGGAGTGAAAAATCTAACTGCTTCTTTTCTTTTTCAATGATCTTGACCTAGGTCAATTTACAGATGACCATAAATGTTCCTCAAGTTGGTCGCTATGTTCTGGTTTTTGAATATGCCAATGAAGAAGATCGTTTATACACTGCCGAGGTAATAGTACATAGCCCTGGACCTGTCACTCAAGGCAGGGTGAGAATATACAGTTGTAAATACAGGTAAGAATTTCTGAAGTAATCCTAAATGATTAAAGAAGCACTTGGGATATAATTATAGGCTTTGTATATTGGAATCCATTTTACTATGTATATTGTTCAAACTTAGGATTATTTAAAAGCAAGTACATGATTCTCTGGATATTGTGCAAATTTTTAATACTCTGTGTGCAATCAGCTCATTAAATATTGCTACTCCTTCAGTGACATGCTTTCCTATTCAACAGGTTTCTTTTTTATCTGCATTCATAAATCCTTATAAACTATTAATCTCCAAGTTCAAAGGAATAGTATCACTGTTGGCTGCAGGTACCTGTCACTGTCACTCTTATTTAGTTAAAAGAGTGTTCAAGGGCTTTAGCTATAAAAATGTAGCAGTCAGAGTATACAAGAGTATTCCCACCATTTCTAACAAGATCTGCTGAAGCAGAAGTGTAAAGGTCTCTGAAATTCTCAGTGTAGGCATCCTCTAGCCGTTAGACTGTAGGCAAGGCCTTCAGCCAAATGCTTCTTTATCCCAGTTGACTACCGAGGTTACTGCAGATGTTTCTGCACAAGAGATTTTGTCTGTCCTGAGCGAGATTTTCTTTAACTCTTCAGCATTTTAGCTTATGTCTCAAATTAGGATTGTGATCCTGCAGATGTTTATGCCTTTGGGAGAGTCTTCCCAGTGCCAGGGAACTGCAGACATGGATCCTTTTTTCCCATGAGCCAAGTGTTTGGCAGACTGGAGGTTTAGGGATATTCAGGATGAAATTGCCCTGTACTAAAAATCGTTTTCATCAGCATGTTTGTGATACAGAGTACATGGAGCTATATGGAGCAGTGACCTTGTCAGGTTATTGCCAGGGAAAGCTTTTATTTTAGCCTATTATGTGACCCTTTGAGCCCCAAACTACTTGCTATAAAGCTTCCATTTTCTTTTCCATCTTATTGTTTTGGGTTTTTTTATTGTTTTGGGGGGAGTGGTTTTTTATTGATTATGTTGCTTTGTTTTGTTTTATGGACTAATTTTGAACATACTTGTTTGTTTGTATGATACACTAAGAACTTGCTCATGGAAATACAAAGAAAACGCTTGTTACTTTAATGTAACAATACAGTAAATCTTTTCTGCACCCTTTCTGCATTAAGCTAATAGTCACATTGCAAGTAAATTGCTGTGTCATCTTTCCTAAGCAGGCAGCTACAAGTCTCTTCTGTTAAAAAAATAAATCAAGAAATGACATAGTGAGGTATGTGCAGATAAGAGTAACTTGTAGAATCAGCAATATATTATGCCAGGCCTTCTTACAGCTCTATGAGCTTCATTGTTCACAATAAACATTGTAAGAAAATAAAACATTGCAGGCTTCCAATGAATCACAAATAAGGGACCTATATTTCTCTGGTCTTAAATGTCCTTAGCCGTGAGCTGATCTTATTTCTGAGCTGTGCTCTAAACAAGAGTGAAACTTTCATAGTCTCTTATTCCTACAGGAGAAATAGAGAAGCAGTTGTATGGTGTTTATAGTTTCTCACCCGCATGAGTTGGCTGGCCCAGCTGGGCAAAAGTGCAGAAGAAAGAAAGGAAATTAAAGCCTTGTATGACTTCTCTTTAGCAAAAGGCATCTGTTGCTACTTTAAGGAAGTCTCAGAGGTCATGCTCTCTGAATAAGGCAGAGTTCAAAGGCTTTAGCAAGACTCTTCCTCTTAGTATGTATTTGTCTCTACCAAAGAGGCACAGCCAATTTAATGTAGCCAACAAGAGGCAAACCTACATTTTTTCACTTGTATTGAGAAGTATCTCAGTGTGCAGATAGCTTCCTAGTATCAAGGCTTGCCCAGCTTTCATTGCGTGGGTGAGAGTTGCTGATCCACACCATCAATGGCACATGGCAGTATTGGAAAGCAGCAGCTGGTGTGTGCTGGCAACTTGAGCAGCATGGCCCAGGTACAGAAATATTAGTTACGTGCCATGTTACACAGCTGGGAAAACTCTGTGGATAGCATGTGTGTGTATCTGTCTGTTCACATCCTACTTAAAGCTGTAGCTGAAATGCAGATCTGGACGCCTTCCTGTGCAACCTCATCTAGGTGTTCCTGCTCCGGCAGGGGGATTGGACTAGATGATCTTTTGAGGTCCCTTCCAATCCCTAACGTTCTGTGATTCTGTGTGAACTCAGGTCTGGAGGTTTGGGCTCTGGGTAGGTCAGCCCACAAAGGACAAGCAGTATTTTGTACATGGTACATCCTTTGTCCCACTACTGAGGATACTGCACGTTCACCAGTGGCCAAAGGTGATCCAGCAGGACGGCTAGACACCAGTGGTGAGGCTAACCAAAAGCTAGCAGCTGAGCTAGGTGATAGCATAAACAACATGGCAGTGCCAGCAGGCTAATTTTTAATCCTGCTTTCTGTCTCAGTTTTCTTTGCCGCAGCATTGTACTTGATGACAGGAATCGCATTGCAGTCTATGACCTTCTAGCAGACACAAAGATACATCTTAAGGCATCATCAATTAATTTTCTTCTGGTAAGTTTTTGTTTTCTTTTCCCTTTTGTAATACTTGTTCCATGAGTGGGTGAAGAGAGATACTTTTCTCGCTATGTTCACGTGCTGTATGGTAATGTGTGAAATGATGTATATTAGATGCTTGAAGATGATTCCTTATATATACTCAGACATACTGAGACAGACTTGATCAGTTTTAAAGTTAAACAGAGATTTGCCTCTCTTGGCAAGGTTTTTTCCTACTCTCTAGTGCTTTATTTCAGTTCCATTCTCTCTTCTACTTGTAAACTTTAAATGAAAAATCTTTTGGTGGCTTTTATGCTTCATCCTTCTTTTTCTTCATCTTTCACTCTTTTAAATCTTCAAAACCCACATGGGAGTTTCCTGACTCTTTTATAAAATTCAGGTAATAAATACATTAATTAGTCATACTTTTAAATACTTTGAATAAAAAGCCTTCACTGCCCTCTTTTGGCCACACCAGGAATACATTTTTCTGGACTGAATTTTCTCCTATGTTGTTTCTGTTCTTCGTTTTAGAAATACAAGGTGAATTACAGAGCTGGTTAAAATCTAGAATTGAAACCCAGCTATAAACATAGACTAGTTTCATGGAACTGTTAGGATTAACAACTGATACGTGCTTTCTTCATTTCATAAGGAAGTGTTCAGTGGAAACAAATACCATTTAATTTGTCTGCAGCAATTGCTGTGCTAACACGATGCATATCGAAAAGACATTTATATTATTAGTCTGTATCTCCACATGTGTAAGTCTCTTGTGCTAAAAATCTCTGTATTTTTATTTCTAAATTCTAGCTTTCATTCTCTGAATAACTTGCTGCAAGATAAATTTTAATATTCTCC
>NW_010180481.1:4576-6248 GCF_000695765.1 Mesitornis unicolor | reverse complement strand
GTCTCCTGGCTCCCTTCCTTGACTTCCTGTGACATGTGTCAGTCAGCAAACAAAGTAGAATTTTAAATGCCAATATATCTTCAAATCTTATGAAAGGAACTCTACATAAAAACAATTAGCAGTTGCAGCTTTGCTGCATGGGAGCTACGTGCTTGATCTTTTACTACTGTTGTGGAAAAAACATAATCTACAGGCCCTCTCCAGCCCAAAATTAGAAGGAACACCCAAGAAAACTGTGTTGTGTAGTGATTTTGTCCATGACAGAGAGTATCTGTTGTGCTCTTGCTTTGGATCTCTATGTTCTTTTAAGAAGACTGAGGCAGGCAGAGCTCCCTGGAGGGAAGGCAAAGGAAAGGGGCTTGACCTTTTACTTGGCCCTTCTCAACCCAATGTGTCACCTCAGGGGCAGACATTCCTGTAACAACAGTGTTTTGCTGCTAAGAGAGTAGTGGACACTCAGTATTATACAGACTCTTTTTATTTCAGTTCTTTCCTAATTTGTTGCTCTGTGTTTTTCATATTTCAAAGGAGTTATATTTCCAGCTTTTTCGATGAAAAGCATCATTTCTGTTTTTAGTTGTGTTTTGGTCTTCCATTAGGAGGTCACTGTAAGGAGAAGAATGCTCTTCCTCCTTCCCACAGTGAGTTCAGCAACTTGGTTATATTAATGTGGTTTTCATTGTCCTAAAGGTAATGCTGAACAATAGACAGATCCTTTTCATCTATTTTTTTTACATTCTGGTAAACAATCCTAAGAAAACAGCTTTAATCCACTGCATTTCTGAAGTTAACATCTAAGTGAGACTTAATAATTTTTGAACTGCTTTAATTCACCATCTAAATTGTGAAAACATAACCACCTAAAGGAACCTTTAGCAGTACACTAATGAAATGTGCTGCGGACTAATCCTTTCTGTTTTTCTTTTTCTCTCATGAGCTATCTCTTGCTTTTCACGACTGTTGTGAAGCCATGCACATGCACACAAGGTTGTGGGCTCCTTTTATCTTCTGAAGAGAAAGTGGATGTTTGCTAGGGACACATGGCATTGAGCCACACAGCTTGTATGCGTTTACTTTGCTTTACTTTAAGCTAGCACTGGTGGCTCCATGGTGCTGCATCGAGCCAATGTTACAAAAAGCGAGAATCGGGGAGCCAAACTCACCTCACAGCCACTGCTCACTGCCAGTGTAGCCGAGAATGGAGACAAGGAGGTTTAATCCCTCTTACCTATGATGTTTAGCTGATACAGCAGAACAGTGTATACACAATCAGTTCCTATAGAGCACCAGTGTGGAGAATGCCCCACGTTTATTGAGAATACATTGTACACAGGGAAGCCAAATCCCAAATCTGAACTTGACACTGATACTCAGATTTATCTATTAATTATTACTGCTAGGTATCAGATATAACTGAACTGTTCATGAATAAAAATCCTAACAGAGCATGACAACAAATGCAAAAATGGGAGTGATATTACTGAGTGCACATACTGCAGTAGTAAAGCAGCCAACAGTACACAGGCCCTGCAGAAAAGGTATTTCTTGATATCCTTCTAGATCTGTGAACACCTACTGAAATGCTTTTGGACAGATCTTGCAGCCAAATGTCCAGCTGGAAGAGAAGTAACCTGCCTGCTGTCACATTGTCACATCACAAGTCTAAACTGTG
>NW_010180481.1:0-4558 GCF_000695765.1 Mesitornis unicolor | reverse complement strand
CCGAGTCTGTTTAACAACAGTGCTGTTGGCAATGGAAATATGCTAGCATTTCATTGCAGAAAGGACATGAAAAAACATCTTAATGACGAGACAAAATTATATGTTGAACAGCTAGAGGAATAAAACTGGATTGGCTACAAATAAAAAAGTAAAGTGAAATCTTCTAAATTAGTTTGTGTTTTGTTAACAGAATTAGAGCAAAGGGAGTAAATATACATATGAAAAAAAATCTTAAAATTCTCTGTATGAAGCAATATTGACAACTAAATCAACTAGCTAATCAAAGCCAAAAATTCCAAGCTCTTCAGAGCTTCTTTTTAAAGCCCCAAATAAGAGGACTATCAAACCTTAGAGGAAGACTGCATGGTTTTTGAGCAGTTTTAAACATATATTTATTCTCATGTAATAGGTTAACAAGCTCTTTTTTTAGCATTTTAATATTTTCATTATAGTTTTAATTCCAAGTGTCCTAAAACCCAGACTTCTTTATCTGTGAGAGTTAAGTGATTCAAAAAATCCTTCTATTACTTACTAGTAAGTTAAAAATAATGCCAATATGCATATCCACTAGCTAGAAAATTTGGTTGAATTTAATTTGATTTTACCTTGTAAATAGAAAAGTGTTCAAGCTGTTTTGACATCTGGCTTGATCTGATTAGAGACTGGGCCTAGGATTGTTTAAAGTTGGGTCTAGAATTATTTACAATTTTTTTTTTTGTTGAGTTGGGAAGCAGTCTGCATGGAAGAGCTAGAAGAGGTGTTTCTGAAAAAGGACCTGCAGATCTCCAGCCACGAGCTACTAATTTAACAACAAATACACACAAAGCTAACCTATGCAAAAAGGCTTCTAAGTATTTTGCTTGTTTGTTTCTTTCTTTGTTTTTTACAGGTTGTTTACATTAACAACTTGACAGAAAAGGAAAAAAAAACCCAGACTTGTGACAAATGCTCATCACAGAGTGTGCTATGAAATACTTATTTTATCCTTTCCTCAATTCAGAATATGTTACATGTGTCTCAAAGAACTACATATATTTTCTCACATTTTTGTACGTTATCAGTGGAGATCCTGTTGTGGGCAGTTTAGTGCAGCAGCAATACAAATACAAATATAATAATAATAATAATAATATCATCATCATCATCATCATCATCATCATCATCATCATCTTTACAGATCCTGTAGGATGCTATGTTTAAACATTGTCAATCAGTTAGTGTTACTATGGGAACTGATTTCTTGGTTAGTCACACCTTCACTCTACATTTTTACTTCACTCTACATATTTATCTCACTCTACACTTACATGAAAAATGTTCAGTGATTTTGTTCCAGGGCTACCTGAGTTGCATGGAAAGAAGTTTATTAGAAATTAATCCACTGCAGTACACATTAAAATAAAACAGGCGACAGTATTTTCTGATGGAAGTTGGATGCACTTGTAATTCCAAGAGCCTTAAGGAGTGACTGAGCAATTAAACTTCCTAATTGTGACAGCACCTGCAGGGCTGCAGAAACAGCAGTGCCTAAAGTAGTGCCTACCTGTGTGGAAAATTCCCAATGGCTCTTAGGAAAACCGTTGACAGTCCTGTCAATGCTACAGAGAGTAAGAAGTGATACTGATGAAACACACAGATGCTCTTCAGTATTTGTTAAGTAACAGAGGTCCATTAATCATCCTCTCTCTTGTTCTAATGAAAATGCCATGACTTGCCTTGAAAGTAGGCTCAAATGAACGGACAAGCTCATCTCAGTTACCTCACTGGAGGCAACCCAAAACTTTGGGTACACAAGCTACTTTGACAGAAGACAAGGGGTGAGCACTAGGTAATAACACAGTTCGTTTCCCAGCCAGTAGAAAAAAGTACGTATTTTCTGGTTTAAATAGTTTTTCCTAAGCAAATTATTCCTGAAAAATCAAACCATGAGTTTTTTAAAATGTCCCTGATTCATTTTTCAGCTCTTTTTTACTGTTATTTCAATATCATTTAAGAAACGGTACACCGGCAAAGAGCAGATGCTTCCTTTTGATTAGTCCTAATGCAACTCATTTACTTACAAACAGACAAGAAAACAAACCCCTCCAACACATCAACTTTGATCACCATTTACACTGCATTGTCCCACAGGACACCTCAATCCATAGGTCCTCATTTTCTGCTGTACAGTCTGTGCATGTAACTACATCACCCCATCATGATGAATCGCTGTTGTAGAGATCAGCTCTTTCATTTGTACATTCTAAGCAAAGAAAAGAAACACTTCTGAGCTGTTATTTAAAATGCAAACTCTTCATAAGTTGCTGGATCAAATGAGCTGAACATGGAAGTGGACTCATCTTGTATCTGCCTAGGTACATTCCATGGCATCACAACTCCCTGAATGGACTGTGAAAACTTCAGTGCTCTGGCACTGCAGCTTGGAGATTGCCTCTCCACATGTCCGACCTGGCAGCATGTTGTTACATTGCTCCTTTATGAAGAACCAAGGAACAAGTTGAAGGAGAAATGTACATCATGTTGTGAAGTGGCAGCACAATTCTATGATGAGTGAGAAATGACAGAAACAGCTAAAGTAGCAACAGCTGCCCTGGGATGAACAAAGAAAAGGGTCACTGCTGTAAGCCAGAGCACGTGTCTCCCTCCCAGTCAGAGTCAAGATTAGATGGTAATTTCTGACACAACTGCACAAGCATCCACAGTGCCTCGGGGAAGAGGAAATGGAGAGAGATGGCAGATGACAATCCAACCAAGAGAAACCACTGAAAAAGCTATCCAAACAGTCACCAGCCAACAGAAAAGCTCTGCTTGCGAGCTGTCTCTCTCCCATTTTGGGGGGGATTTGGGTATTTAGATTGTTTTCTTAGAGCCAGCATAACAAAACCTCACTCTCGGTTGTGCACAAACTTGTCTAGCAGCAACAAGAAGAGTAACAAAGAACTTTATTGCTAAATAACTGCACTAGGTGAAAGCTAGCAAAGATTATGTAGAATTTTACTGATGCTACTTCGAGCATGAGAGGCTGAAATGACAGTAATTTAAACAGAAAGAATATCAACTAGAGTATGAACAGTAATAACAATGATCAGATGAAATTTGAACACACACTTTAGGAGGACGCAAGAAATCTGTCCAAACCTGATAAGTCTGTGTCTGTGCATTCAAATACAAAGCACTGCTATCACAACAGCTACTCCAGAGATACTCCAGAGTGAATGGACCTCCTGCTTCAGGCTGGGCATTGAAAGGACTGGCTTCAATAGGCATAAGCAAGGACAGTTCCATCAGAGTATATAGTGTAACTTAGAAGGTAAAGCAGCATGGTAGGAAATGTAGGGTAAAAACACTTCATGTGTAAAAGAAAGACTAGTCATGCTGAGCTGCTTGATGAGGAGAAAGAAGGCCACCAGATTCTTTTCTGGCTCTTTTTGAAGAGACTGATGCTAGAAGTACCCAAAGGGGCTCAAGCAAACGAGAGACCCACAATGAACACTGAACTGCTGTCCACACAGGGTTTTGGTGGCTGAAGAATGCTACTAGCCTCAGTGCCTGCATGTGAAGAAGAATCTGAACATAGAGCTTCTGAATATCTACTTTTTGAGCTTAGACACTGCTAAAGAAAGCTAAGCACATAAATCCTTTTTTAAAACATAGCCCTCTTTGTGAAAAATGGTATAAATGTAGACTATCATGAGGTCCTGTGGATACTTTAAGTTTTGCTTCTGGTATGTGGTACAAAGTGGAAGTCAGGGAAAACACCACCAGAGAAAAGCAGAATACACCAGTTTAAAAAGTGTTAACTGAAACCAAAACATACCCCAGAACAAGAGATGACTGTATACAGATGACAGACTGGATTTTTTTTTACGCATTATGTATCATGCTGCAGCAAAACATTCAGTTGCTTCCAGGAGTCTGAAAAGTAATAAAAATAAAGTTATTTTAATGACTTTTTAGAATTATGCTGAATAATTTTTTGTGCATCTGACTTCTTACGAATGAAAGTACATTATTTAATGTAACACCTTCTAAGTTACTTTGTCTTTCGTTTCCAAATAAATGTCCCTTTTTTCTGTGAAAGATGTAAAGAAAGGATAAGAGAAAGCTGGAAAATTAACACAAGTTCTTTGAAATGGAAATTGCCTAATAAAAGATTATCAGTGACAACAGATGATTTGTAGAATGCGATAATGCAACATGGAAATGGTTTTTGAAATGCTGATGCACACAAGCCTCTCAAAAAGATTTTCATTGATATGGCATGTCCAGAAAATCTTGTCTTCTGTTACTGCACTTTTCAAGTCTATGCATGCTAAGATTGGTGATTTACCTGGTATATTCATGAAAAAATAATGATTTTGAAAGGACATGTAGGTGATGCAGCAGGTATGACTTCTGCAGTAAGCCATAAACATTAAAAATCTACTAGAATTATTTTCTGGACTTTGATTGTAAAAATTTTAAGTAGTAAAACAGGGTTAATAAAGTAAATTATTATCATATCAAACATGATATATGGACCCCAGATAGTTCATTTTTTTCAGCACTAATGTGAGCA
>NW_010180480.1:0-5250 GCF_000695765.1 Mesitornis unicolor | reverse complement strand
CCCTAACGTTCTGTGATTCTGTGTGATTCATTAGGAGAAGCTGGTAAATGTCAGCTCTGCAAACAGGACAAAAAAATGATTCAGTCCTCTCTATATAATCTGTCTAATAAATTCAATAGGTGTCACTTTTGTGGAAGGGTCTATATACCTCAGCAGTAATTTGTCACCAAGATACAGTTTCAGGGCGTTTCACAGCTGTGTGTGACTGTTTATTTCAGGCCTTATCTTCAATGAACATTTCTTGCTAAGAGAAATTAATTCCTTGCATCTGTCACTATACGAACAAAGCAAATGCACTTTATGTAGAAGGCCCATTATTCAGTACATTAGGCACTGATATGACAGTTCTCCTCATCCCACAGTTGCACACAACAATAAGTAACCTCACTCATCACTAAGATTTGCAATATTTAATATTATAGGGGTGGGTATTTTCTTTCTTTTGTTATTTTTGGTAGTACTTTCAAATATTTTAACCCTGACAAAAAAAATCCAACCCCAAACCAAAAAAATCCCCCCTTCAGTAAATGCTGCATCACCAATTCAATTCAGCATGACAGATTTAGGCAATTTGAAAAGCAATGGTAAGACAAGAAAAAAAAATAAATACCAGAGGTTTTATTAAGGGGACAAGACTTCTGAACTACACTGAAGTCTACTGGAAATTATTTGAAATGAGCAGATCTGTCTGCAGTGTGACTTGTACTCAACTCTGACCTTTCAATCCTAGCCTGCCCTCAAATATAATGACCTAAATAAATTCCAAATCAAGACAAGTTGTGGACAACTTTCTAAAGGAAATAATTAGATATTAAAAATTCAGTTCTAGCACCTCAGGATATCATTCAAAACCAGGGAAAGAAAGGAAACACTAGAAATGCCAGGAGAGAAAAGCAGGCAATGACTTGCTCATCTGATCTTTGCTGCAATGAGGAAGAACCAGGGAGATTCACATACAGGAGCTTTTCAATCAACTGGGGGAAAATGAAAAATGAAGGAGGAGAATGAAAAATAGAGAGAATGAAAAATAGAAAATGAAAAAAATAGAGAATGAAAAATTATTCTTTGTGATCTGAGTTACCAGTTTCCCAGAACATGACCATACTGTACAAACTGCTAGGTGATTAAATTGAAGAAGCAAAATAGCTATGTTATGCACTCTGAATATTTGGGAAAAAAATGTATGCACAGAACAGTCACTGAAATAGCAGAGGCGGTTCATTGTAGCTGCATGTTGCATTTGTTTTTCTCAGTGATGCCAGCAAATATATTAACTCTGAAAACCTGCTTGGTAATCATTTTAAGCAAACACTGGAGAAAACTCAATTGGGATGCATTTAAGCAGGAACCACAGGAAGCTCATTCTGGGACAAGCTCAGAGACAGTCAAAGAGTTATTTTCATCTGATTTGAGATGGAAAAAACATTATGTGACGCACAAGTCCAGTCAGAGTTAACCAACATAATAAATTGCAGATTATCACAGTGCGAAAGACCTCCTTCGTAATAAAGATACCAGCTGCTAACGCTACAAACGTGATGCAGAACAAGTTATTCTGCATGCCTCCATTAATGATGCCCATTTTCTTAAGGATCTGTGTCATATATTTGCGTGTACTGCGTCCACACTTGTATCAGCATTTGTAACTTGTCTTCAACGTCTTCTGCTCCTGGGCTATGCTACCATTCCTACTTCCCCTCCTCCATTTTCTCCAGTCCCTCTGTTGTTCCCCAGATCTCCCCTACATCCCTCAGCTAACAATTATGCTTCAATATATAGTGCTGTGACCAGATTTGGACTTTGCCTGTGGGTGGCAGGCATAATGGTTTGGTTTGGGTTCCCCCCCCCGCTTTATTAGGCACTAATAAGACCTTTTCTCCTCCCTTTCCATCAAATTTCACTCAATATGTAGGAATCTGTTTTCAAGACTTCCATTAAAGTTAGTGAAAATTAGCAAACAGGTTCAGGAAAAGCTTGATGGTGCTATTGTAAGATCAGGCTAAAATGACCTTCAATGAGCTATGGCCTTTTCTAGTTTAATTCTTGGGTCAAAACAAGACATTATAGTCAGTGAAATTTAAGCTTGTGCCAGTATTTGCAACCAGCCTGGACTTTGCAATATATATAGCTTCAACTGTTCCTCAGTTTTCATGAATTAAACCAGCTAGTTTTTCCCCTCACATAAGCTCTTAGAAGAGCCACAAAGTCCTTCTGTCTCTTCTGCTATCAACAACCACTGTATGGCAGCCTGGGATGAACACAAGTACCTCATGCATTGCCACCCCTCTCACCAGCTGTGCCCCAAGGCCATACAGCCTTCACCTCAAGTGTTTACATGCAACACTGTCTCAAATATGTCAATTTACGTGCTTTAAACCAAAGAAATAGCATAAAGCAGCTCTAACCCTCTTTGAGAAAAACAAACTCCTGAGAAATGGTGGGGTTTGGTCAGTAATATTCCACTAATCTAGTTGGAATCTAATAGTTAAACATAGCCATTAGCCACAATTACTTTTTTTGGTCACAGTTTTCAGTAATACATCTCTGCTCTGAATTAGTAAAGGCCACTGAATGTTTCCTTAATGACTAGCATACAATCCCTGCAGCACTGTGCAGCTGTTTTTCTCCCTCCTATTTAAAACTCTAAAAAAATATTTGAACCTCTAAATGAAGAAGGAATTGCTCTGGGGTTTCCTGGGTTTCCACTGTTTTTTTAGCAGCCTCTATTTCTTTAGCTAACTCCTGAGTCATTCCAGAAATAGTCTAGCATCTCCTATGTCAGGGGTCCTTTGGACCACACGATCACAGCTGCAAAATAAGATGTTTAACTTTTTCCAGATGAATGTCATTCACTCCAGGTTAAGAATCAGCTGTTATTTCCCCTTATATTTTCTCATACATTCATATGTATTTTTCAGTCCCTTTCCTTTCTGGTCCCATTACTACACAAGCTCTTCAGTGAGGAACCAACTCCATGGCATCTCGAGGTGCTACTGCCACATACATGACCCAAATACAGGCAGATGCAGAAGTGCAACCAGCCTCATCTAAAGAAGAACTTCTGAAGAGCACAGAGAATATGGTGGCATTTCAGCTACTTGGAAATCAACATATTTTTAGCTTAATTTAATTGGATTTTTTTTAAATTAATACACTAGTTTGCGAGTGTCAAAGAAAAAAGATTATTTTCCAAGCCGCTCGAAGTATTCCTATTCATCACTTTAATTCTTGTTTTCTTTGCTGAGTTCATATTTTGCCATTCTTAAATGTTCTAAACATTAACATTTGTTTGTCCCCCTCTCCAACTGCTGTCAAATGAGATTTCTAGTACCTTAAGAATCCAGAAACGGACTATCGGATCAAAAATATTTTACTGCCTGTTGTTTAAATCCGATTATTTAGTATCCCTGGAATAGTGACAATGGATTTATATATAGTGATAATTTAATATTTATCTACTTAAACTCTGTTTTTTTCATAATCGTCTTAGTATTCAACAGTTACTGTCAAGCCATTATCCAGCCACAGGTTCATAATACATAATTTGATTAAATGTATTACAAAAATATTGAAAGGGTTTTTTTTCTTCATGCTTTACCAGAACAATGAAGAGATGCCATGCACAACAATTTCCTCCTCCTCAACAATTCACACAGAAACGTTATTTGTTTGCAAAGCTTCTTTGTTCTTTGTCCTGTGATGCTTAATTAAGGATATAATGGAGAATATTATAGTCATTTTAGAGCAGTTTGGAAGTAATGATGCCTAAGGCAAAGCATGGAGTTCTATTTAACTCAGCACACAAGTGTTGGCAATGGCCTTTACAAATGGACCCTACTGCTATCACAATTTTCAGAAATAACTTGCAGTTTCCTTTCCCCTCCTCCATAATAACTGCACTTTTTAACTTCTTGGGTGTCATGCCTTTCAGCAGCCTAAAGTTGTGTTTTGTAGAAGTTTGTCTTTCTCTCTTATTAAACAGCACGCCTTGAAATCATTTTATGGTGGTATAAAGTTTTCTTCCCAGAGGCATGTAACTCCTATTGCAGGTTGTACGTTGTATCTATCAAATTAGTCATGTGGATCACAGAAGCGTGATAGCTGCTTATGCTAAATAAAGATCTAGAGGTGAATTTCATCCAGCTAATTTCCATGAAGACTCACTGCAGTTTTATGGGGTTTCAAGAGAAAGAGCTCTCGCCACCTCAGTCCGGTGTTGAGGGTGGGGTTGTTACTCAGCTACAAGGCATAATGTCAGGCCATGCTGTGATATGCAAAAACTTAAATAATAAGGATATGGCCACTCTCAGCTTGCAGTCCCTGGCTGGCATCGGCATGGTCTGTGGGTCCTGGTGACAGATTTCCACGTGGATGTTTTGCCCAAGCTTGTTCTCCTGTGATACAGTCCCTGACTTCCCTCCACGTCTGAAGCTCTACTGAGGCTAAAAGGGGAATTAGGTTTGATATGCCTTACTATATAGGTTTCCAACATATATTTTCCTTTTAAAACATGATTTCATAAAGGGAATTCGGACTGTAGTAAAATAATGAGTTTTGATGAGTATTCTACAGAGAAACTATACACCACAGGTTGATGTGGGGTGAGATCAGGTACTTCTTCTAATGGCTATTTTAAATTTGTCTCAAACCCAATTTTATTAATATTTTTAGCAATGTAAGGAATCAGAACAAAACCCTTAAATTCTCAATTAAAGCACCGTAAACATTCAAGTCTGTTTCCACAGGAAAAGGAGCCCTGGACTGAGGTGAGCCAGGCTACATGCTGAAGCAATGAAAGACTGTCCACACTCCAAAATATTTAACCAAATCCAAGCGAGATCTCTCCAGTGTAGCTTGAGTTTCACACTCATTTAGCTTCTTTTTCAAAACTGGTAGATTTTGACACATAAATCTGTGCACTGTGAGCTGGACTGTGGCCTTTAAACTCCCATTATCCAAGGCAGGGCTGCCAAGCACAAGGCACCAAGTTTCCCTCTCTCCTGACTAAAGGCAGGTGTCAGTTACAAGTGCTCTACTCCAAGAGTTAGTACCTCTTGAAATCGTTTGTTTGGGAAATAGTACAACCAATGGGTCAAATTGAAACCTTACAGCTAGAGAGACAGGTCAGATGAGGTAGAAAACTTCCTCAAATTCTTTTCCACAGATGGGACACAATGCCAAAAATATTAGCAAATATTAGCAAAAATATTAGCAAAAATAAATATTAGCAAAATAAAAAAATAAATATAA
>NW_010180479.1:0-5772 GCF_000695765.1 Mesitornis unicolor | reverse complement strand
GTTCTGTGATTCTGTGTGATTCTGTGAAATCTGTCTGTCCCTGGCCTGACCTCCCAGTAGACCCTACTCATGTTTCTTATGCTACTGCTCTCCCTGATGATAACTGATCTCTGCTGGCCTTCCTTAGACTTTGTACTGCTTCACTAGCAGCTCCAGCTGCTTTTTCCTGTCCTCCTGTGACTTATATCCCTTTAGCTATACTTCATTCATGCTGTTTACCCCTCTACTAACTCCTGCATTGGTGAGCGCAGGATTTAATGTTCTGTAGGCTGGCTCCCAAAGTTTTTATTGACATCTGCTGAAGAGATAATGCACCTCCCCAAGTTCAACCATTTCCTAACTTCAGCCATTCCATTGCCAAGTGACAGACAGGAAAAATGAGGGCTGTGGACTGTTTTACTGCATTGTTCAGGAGTATTTGGCACAGAATAAGTTTTACTGTATTTTGTGAAATTGCCAGTCATATTCCAACCCATTTTTTAATTAAAGGAAGATCTTTTATTAAAGACAAGAAAGTCTGGCAGAGTCCTTTTTTTTTTTTTTTCCTAAAGATATTTCTTAGTCTTTCAACAGTTTGGTTTTTTTAAGCTATGAATGTCTAATTCAAAATCTGCTTCATATGGATTATGTACAAACATTGAAACAAGAGCTGATTTAAAATACCAACACAAAGTGGCATTTCTCACATTGTGACCTGAAAAACCATAAGCACCTCCTAACTCATGTCAAAGATAACTTTAAAAATTACTTAGACGATAAGGCAAATCTTTTTGCTGCACTCCCTAGGACTAAACAAACCTATTTCCATCAGGATTAATCAGTATTAAGAAGGCTGCTTGGTTTAATCTATCTTGTTCGCTCCTGGCAAAGATAACCATATCCATAATCAGCCTAAAGGTCAAACCATGGAGAAGGCAGTATTCATTTACCTTTGGGGAACTGCATCAACACTTATTGCATTTTTTCTACCTTCAGTGTTGGTTTTGTCTCATCAGTCCCTAAATAAAAGCTATTAGCAGCAGTAGAAATCTATGCTTCATTTACAGAAACCAGAAGGTGCATGCATAATGAGAGACAGTGGTATATGTTAAGTTCAAATACATTTAATAACTAAATTTCAATAGTATATTTATTTCAAATAGCTATTTATATATAAAAGTCGATTTAAGTTTATTTATCTATTTTTCTTTTGTTGATAGGATATATAAGATACAGATAAAAATAGATCAAGAGACATTTAAACAGACATCTATCATAAGTAGATATAGATATAAATAACTAGATGAAGGGATAATCAGAAATTTATTCGTAAACCTATCTAGTTAATTATTTCAAATGATGTAATCCTGTGGTGAGTTCTTTAACTGTCTACCATTTAGATGTAATTTAGCTTTTAAAAGGAGACAAAGAATACTGACCACAAAAACACACTGGTTTATCAGTCTTTTGTGATCATGATTTTTCTAAGGTAATTGAGTTAAATTTGGTTAGATAATTTGTTTTTCTCATGTGAAAAGTTAATTAGTCAGATGAGGCACATCTTTCTCCCACTTAGATACATCAAGTTCTGTAAATAAATCTGAGCAAAAAATTCAGATAAAGAAGTAGCACATTTTCAGAAACACGTACCACTTACTGCAAGAAGTGCCTCTACCCTCAAATTGTTACTGATAGAAGAAAGAATGAATACAGTCATAAGGAACAGTTCAGGATTTTTTGTCTTCCTTCACTGAAGTCCTAGAGTGTAAATTTTCTTTTTTTTTTCTGCAACTATATGAAAAAGAAACCTCACTTTCATAAGTAAAAATGTATGATCTCTTTTAATCCTAATTCTCCAGAAGCAATAATCATGCTACACCTTGCAAACTGATAATGCAATTCATGAATATAAATAATTTAACCTAAATTTTGTGTGAAATTTGGGTTAAGAAAATGAGTTTAAATGTAGTATAACTGAGCAAGGAGAGCCCTTATTTCTGAAAGAAAATAAGCAGAGTAATGAAGGAGGTAATTAAAACACTTTCAATTTTCTTCAAAGTCCAGAGGTATTGAGGTACTAGAATTGATAAATTCCTGCATATTTTGGCAGATCCACAGGCACCAAACATCTGTATTGTATTTCAGTGGAAATACAAAATAATATAATAAATTACTATATCATCTTTCAAAAATGTCAAGAATATTTCAATGCATGGAAGAAGACCATAAGTGCTAAGATCTCTTTAAAGGAACCTGTCTGGCTGGCTAGATCAGCTTATTAATACTATAAAACTAAGTGTCATGAATTTTAGTAGTTAACAGGTGGACTAAATAAATATCAAATGGCTTGTGTGGTATAGCAGATAACTATATTAATAAGAAAATGAGCATAACTTTGCAAAGGTAAGTATGTATTTGCAGTGTTGGTGAACTCCACTTTCCAAATGAAAGCGATAAGCAGCAGGGAAGAAATGAAGTGCATTTAATTAAAAGTGCCTGCAGAGAAAACGCCAATGTAAACAAACCACAAAAATTACATTGTCTGTACAAATCATAGAGGTGATTCCTATGTATCAGAAAAAGTGTCCAGCGAAATGAAACACTGAAGGAATCAAATTCATTCCTGTTTCAATTACTCGAGGTGGTCAAGGTCATATAAGTTTGATGGTGCCTCTGTGATGTTACACAGATCAGCATTATCTGTATCCTCTTATACACTGAATTCACTTGAATTTCCAGCAGCCATTTGTCCAAGCCGGGGGAAAGCAGTGTTCTAAAGTCTGTCTGTTTGCTATGATGATGCCACAATTTTTAGTACTTAAAAGGCTTTTACATTTTATGTTGTAGGGTAAGGGAAACAGCAGAATCCAAATGAGACAGAAAAGTTACAAAATGTAAAGTTTCTTAAAATAGGTTTGGTTTTATTTTATTTTACTTTATTTTTCCTCCTGAAGCTTAACAGTCTTTGAGATGTATGAAAATGGAGTGGCAATGTGGGAGGGAGGGACTGGCTAGAGTTCTGAGGTTGCTGGTCCTGCTACTGTCAGGGGCTGGGAATCAGAAACTGAGTGTGGGTGCCCAGTGGCACCATCATCACAGCCTGATTCACATTCTCAAAACTAGCTATACAAGTATCCTGTTCCATTTTTCTGGGATCTGATGTGGGCCACATAGGCAAAGGTGCTGCCTCCCAGCCATGCCTGCTTAATTCATATTGGATTTGTTTTCATGTGACTAGGAAGGAGCTGACCTGAGAAATCAGTTATTCAGCAGATGCAATCACTCTAATGCAGTGGTGAGAAAATTACAGCAATGTGTGAGAACCACTGGTAGTTTTACTCCAGTGGATACAGTACAACTGCTGCATCTGTTGTGGACTATGACAGACTAAGCATTAGTATGTCCATGTACCCTTAAATGATAAGTGGATCTCATACTAAAGTATGAGTGATCTTCATAGCCTGTAACAGGGTTTTTAAACTGACTTGCGGTACTGACTTTAGAGAGGCAGACTCAGCCGGTGCCCAGCTGCAGTATCATATGACCTACAGCAGTACATCACCAGTTGAAGATGCAGCTCAGAGTTCCTGACAGAGGAAGAAGGCCATGGCTTTATTCCTGACTACTTAATAAAGTCCTAGAAGGCTGGTTCTGCAAATTGTAATTGCACTGCTGTTTAATATTCATTAATGCTTAAAGCAATGACAAGATCTGTGTACGTATTATAAATATATATATATAAAGATAGAGCATCTTTTATGTCCATTAATTTCCTTCCTCAAGGACATAAAACCCAATTCTGTAATGCCTAATATTCCTGAATACTTGGAAACCATATTAACAATTTTCAGAAGGGCTTCAATGTTAATCAAGTTTGAAGAAGTTTTAGTTTTCCTGTATTGCCATAAGTCCTTGTTAAGAAAAAAATATTTTAAAAAATAAGCATATTTTAATTTGCTTTCCTAACATTTATTTTCTTATTTAAGAATATGTTTGTCCCTCTTTTACCATGCTCTATCTGTTGCACTGATAACAAGTGTACAGTAATAATCATATGGTAAATTTTTATTTCAATGAATACATTTATTAATAATTAGAATTTCACTATCTATATATTCACAATATATAATCTACAATATTTACCAGAATATAGCACACAATAGATACTAAAACATTAGCCTACTCTGCACTAACTTTATTTAAGAAAGTTTTGCTTTACTCTTTTGGATGAACTTTGTTTCCTCACTTGAATTCTAGCTGCTATTGCTACTAATCATTGGGTTGCACTCCTTGGTCTGACCCTTTGCTAAGATCATAACCTCACAGTCTATGAACTAGCTTAATACATAAGTATGTGTCTGAATAATCTGCTCATTGTACTGTGTTGTGTGCACCCTGTTCCTCTTCTGTTTACTTATGTGGTGTATGCTTTTACCAAAAAAATTGTTTTAAACAAACACAAACAAAAAAAAGCAAAGAACTGGATGCATTGAGTCTGTCTGGGATAGAGCTAACTTTCTTCACAGCAGCCCATACGGTGCTCTGTTCTGGATTTGCGACTAAAACAGTGTTAATAATGCACTAATCTTTTGGCTACAACTTAGTAGTACTTACTCAGTGTCAAGGATTTCTCTTTTCCCCACTCAACCCTGCAGCTAGTAGGCTGGGGATACACAAGAAGTTGGGAGGGGACACAGCCAGGACAGCTGGTATAAATTGGCCAAAGGGATATCATCTAGCATATGACATGAAGCTCAGCAATAAAACCTCAGGGAAAGTATGAGTAAGGAGGGACATTCATGCTTATGCTGTTTGTCTTCCTAAGTAACCTTTATATGTGCTGAGGTCCTACTTCCCTGAAGTATCAGTTGCTTCAGAAACAACAGCGCTTATATTGTTTTTTGATGACATGTTTCAAAACTTGCATCTGGAAAATGGCTCAAACTTTTCTGAAGTCTGCACATATGGGGACAGAATCTCCTGCTGATATGAAGTAGTGAATAAATTCATTGTTTTTCTTTGCTTGTGTGTGCAGCTTTATTTCACTTATTAAACTGTCTTTAGATCTACAAGTTTTCAGCTTTTGCTCATCCAATTCTCTCCACCATATTGTTAAGGGAGGAATAAGCAAGTAGCTGTCAGCTAGGTTCAACCCACCACACTGGAGAGCATTAATAGTGCTAACAGACATTTAAGGTTTGGCATTTTAAAATTATGATTATGCCACTGAAATTTTATATAAAATGTGTGTTACACTCCATGTTTTAAGAATGGGAGAACAACTTGGAAAACTGTTAAACTTGTCTAGCTTACACATTACTATGTAACATCCAGTATATAGGTCTTTCTGATCAAACTTAAATATTTTTTCAAATACTCCTAGTGAATAGACATAGTTCTAATGAAACTGGGATCTGTATTTACATGAGCTTTTATGAATGAGATGGCTAAGGAACACTACCAGGAAATCAGAAGCAAACTTCTGTTAGATAAAGCATACGTATATAAGCACCACCAGACTAGGAGGTTCCCAACAAGGGTTACCTATGTAATATTGAAGTATAATAGAATTTTCACTTTCTCAGTGCAAGAAATTCAGGAATCTTCCAGTCTTTCCTACTTAGCAGAGATCACAGTATGTAATAAATCCTGAAAAAATCATTTGGGAAGATGTTGCGGTTTAGGGCTGGGCTGGCCACTAAATCCTGGACAGACACTCTCTATTAACCCCTCTCCCCTCCCCAGAAGAGAAGAGAAAATACAATAAGGGAGAGAGACTGTACGGGTTGGAAA
>NW_010180478.1:0-13983 GCF_000695765.1 Mesitornis unicolor | reverse complement strand
TTCTGTGATTCTGTGATTCTGTGATTTCAGCACATAGATCTTAAGTTCTGACGTCTGTGTGTGTGCTGTTTTTAGTGACAGGGCCCTGAAAGAATCCCATTAGCACTTGTGGGGCTCGCAGTCCTTTAATTCAGCCCTGCACATTGGTCCAACGGAAGCACATACCAGAGGCTGCTTTTATTGTTCCACTATTGCTGTTTAGTCTATGAAAACTGTTTACCCTGTAAGAAGTGAATGGGAGTATTTCCCCCGAGCTCAGACTGTTTCAAAGACACTTTGTTCGGATCATTTGCCACTTTGGTGAATGTTGTTTTCGAAATTAGAAGTGTCAGCAAATATTTCATAATTAAATGATGCCTCTCTCTAGTCGATTGTTTTTTTTTCTTTTTTCTTTTCTCTTTTTTCTTTTAAAGATGGATGGTAGGAAAACAGATGACTGAAAGGGATCTGCACTGAATGCAAGACTGTATGCTGTGTGATGGCTGGGGGGAAAAATGCACTTGCTGGCTTGCTAAATTGAGATAATACTTTGGATGTTGACAGACAGAAAAACAATTAGAGCTGTCGGATGCTTTGCTGATGTGTGTGTTGTCACGTGGAGAAGTGGCTTTGTTTGTGCCGGTAAATCTGAACTGTTCAACTCTCAGCAAGATATTAAGTTAATTAAAGTTTCTTACAGCTGGGCTTGGAATGTGAGGTCTGTTTATTTGGGAAGACAGCTGGTCCAGGGATAAACCATGGAGGTCACTGGTGGGGCGTCTTAGGTGTTTTCTTAGTCGCTGTTATATTACAGGCTATCAAAGAAAAAAAATTTCTTCTGCTTAGTGAATTGGTACATTAAAATGGTGTTACCTGACTGAAGTGCTTCTGTATTTGTGCACTGTTAATACTTGTATGGATCATAGTTTTCTTTGAAGTATGTAACTTTATGTGGGGAAAATGTGTATTTAAATTCTTTCACCTCTTTGGGTTTTCAGGTACTTACTCATGCCTCAGAAGACTATTTCTATACAAGCCGGTATTCTTCTTAGCTATCACTTTTTTGTTCATCACTTGTACAAGCATATTTGAAATCTGGTTTAAATGATACATTTGGACTTACTCATGATTTGTTTATTTTGTAAATGGCTAGGTCTGGTCAGGGATTTTGGTGTGGATGTACTGGACTGACTTTACAGCTGATTTGCTTAGTGCTTCTCCACTAAAGCTGGTTCTGTCAATGTAGTGGTGACCCCTCTGGCTCTGATGAGCTTTGAGGTGTGTTGCTGCTGACTGCCCCAGCTCCTCAGGTGAAGATCAGTGTGGCTTCTGGATCTTGTGTTGATATTTGTCAGCTGCTGAAGGAAGTCATTTGGTTGTAGAAGGGCAATCATCTTTCCCACTCCAGCTCAAGGGCTCTACTAACACATCTTTTAGATGCAGAAAGAGATGTTCACCAGGAGCAAATAGCTCTGATTGTAAACATGAACTGTGCTAAGTATTTGCTTGGTTTTTCCTGCACCGTTTCTGCCTCTTTGTGCAGTTCTGTTAAATCCATCAGCATCATCAGATTCCATGTTTCTGGTGTAACCCTACCCTGCTTGTCTTTAGTAATCTGCTCTAAATAACTTTCAGATTTCTTTTAGTCTATTCCTGTGTTATCCATTTCCCTGGTACTTAATTCTTCAAAAATATTGTTTTTAGTTTTATCACTTTATTCATATTGGATTACCTGACTATATGAGCTTCCTTTATTGTATTCCTATGGTTTATTTTTCTTCTATCTGCTTAAACAATCAAATGCTCTCATTAGTTTTTTGTTGTTGTTTTTGTGAGATTTGTTTCTGTTTTTTAGGGGTTTTGGGGTGTTGTTGTTTCGTTGGTTTTTTTTTAAAGAATAATCACCATTATTGGTGGTTTATTTTTTGTTCTGATTTTGGGAGGTTTTGTATTTTTAAGAAGACAATTCCTCTTGGAGTTTTTACTTTGAAATTTTTGAAATTCGCATCTCAAGAGTGCCAGCTAGAAACTGATTGTTGTGAGCCACAGTGCTGGTGGATCTGTTTACACAGAAGAAAAGGAACTCTGGGAGAAGCAGAGCCCATAGCAAAACCACTAGGGTTCAGATCAGTAATTAATTTGGAAGTTAACACTAGATAAACCCTGAGAAGCCTGACTGTTGGTATCAAGACAACAGAGGGCAAATGGCTGCTAAATCCTAACCTAGCTTGCTAGGTATCTAGGTATTCTATTCTATGAGTGCAGAAAGATTTTTGAACTCATGGGAATCTTTTAGTTTCAGAAAAAATCCCCCCTCTGAACTTTCTTTTTTCCATTTACCAAACTTTGTGAATTTTTAAAATTAAATGGAGAGCTAGTACACCATATTAGCTGGTATGACTGTGGCATTATTTAAGCAAAGGCAGGAATTAAAAAGCTGTAATTAAAAATGTTTCTCCCTTGTTTTCCTATGTTACAACCTGCTAGGAATTACTGAACAAACACTGAAACCACCTGTAACCAGTCCCTTGAGACATCCAGGCAGTATAAAAGGGAAGAGGGGCACCTGTTACTGGAAACTGTTACAAGTTTACTCCAGAGTTGTTTATTTCATGCTATTTCTTTTGGTGCTTTTTTCTAATAACTTTGAGTATTTTTAGGAAATAAACTGCAATGAAACTTCTGGTTGGTCTACAGAATGGGTCGACATGGCTGAAGCAAGTGATGTTTGATTCCTGTTATTTTTAAATAAAGGAGGCTGCATTGCCTCTTCTCATGAAGAGATGTGAAGGTGAATTCATTAACTTTTTAAATTGGTAATGCTTCACTATAAACACCAGGATTTTTCTCTCTTCTAGCTGCTGAGAGATGTCTGCTGCATTATCCCTGGTATAGCTGCAAGTATGACTTGACTGATGGGCATTCATGGCTCTTGGCTGATCTGGTGAACCATGGAGCTCAAAGTATGGGTGGATGGAGTCCAGAGAATCGTGTGTGGGGTCACCGAAGTCACAACGTGCCAGGAAGTTGTAATAGCCCTTGCTCAGGCTATTGGTAAGTGACTTTCTCAGCTGGGTGTCTGGGAACTGGGGTGAAGCTTTTTATGAAGCAAGGGGAGGTGGGGTGCACTGCCTGGCAGTAGAGCATGGACTTACAATGCACAATGCCAAAACTTGCAACCTTTGATTTTTAACCTGCCAGAGGGAGATTAAAAAGGAAGAAAAGAAACACTTTGAAATCTATAAACTTTTCATTCAGTAAAAATGTATTTTCTAAATAATGATATGGTGCCATTTGTCATTGTAAATATAGCCTGGACTAAAGAAGGTGGTGCTAAACTGTCAAATGTTTTGAGTACCAAAGAAATATAAAAAAATCTTTCAGGCTCCACTGCAAGAAAGAACATTCCTTCAGTCTTGTCAGATCTTTCTCAGTGACTGAGACCATCCTGAATAAGCCTCAACTTCATCCCTTCAGTGCTTTCTATGCTGAATCTTATTCTTTGCTAAACTTCTATAATTGGCTTTACATGCTGTTTAAATTTAGGCATTAAAATGTTGTACGTAAAATTGAATTCATAATTGAAGGGGCAGTTTTTGCATTTGTCAGTATTCCAGCAATTTTGCAAGAATGCATTAGCAGCCTGATTTGATTGCAATAATATTTTTCAAAAAAAACCAACACGACAACTTGGGGCTGTGATTGTCAACTAGATATTCTACGTATAAGGATAAAGTCAATTTCTCTGAATTTCTGCGATGTTTATTTATTTAAATGTGTGCTTCTGAACATACTTTTCTTATACTTTCATCTAGTGGAGTAGAAGAGTGGCACTTTCTTACTTGGTGTCTTAAGTGGATTGAACACAGTGCTAGCATGTGTATGCTCTATCCATATACATCAAATACCTTTTAAAGTTTCATTTAAACATTTTATAAAGTCAGTATGTCTCTAAAATTTTTTATTCAGTGGTTAACAGTTAAGTATGCTTTTACCGTTTGTTAGTTGCAGCTTTTCATTTAATGCTAATAGGTTTATGAATTGCTTCCTTCCATATCTCATTTTCTGCCTATAGGATTTTTAAAGACAATTATGCGAGCATGACTATCTCCTAGTAGTTTCTCCTAGAATTGTTACATATTTTGGGGGGGGGGGGGGAAAGAATAAAATGTGTGGTTTACTTTTGGGTTTTTTGGGGGTTTTTAAACTCTGCTTTCAAGATGTCTTTCATCCCCTTTCCTTTGCTTCCTCCCTCACAAACAATCATGTCAGACTCTCAGTTCTAGACAATAATTTAATGTTTTTCTGTGTAACTTCTTTGTTATTTTCTGTATCCTCAGTTACTAGCCTGAGCTCAGCCTTGGAAATGCACACAGTTTTTGTCAACTCAGTAGACTTTCTTTTCTGTAACACGTCACCAGTTCATCTGGGGCGCCCAACTCTGGTTCCACGCAGAGATAAATTTCAGTTACATCCAGAGCCAAATTAAGATAATCCTTTGGAAACTCCTTCCCGAGGCAAATATCCTCTCTAGAAAACACCTAGAGTAATTGCACTCCAGTTTCTCACCAGGGCTGCTAGGACAATATTAAACACCATATAAATTACACTTGCATGTCTTTGGCAGATAGGGCTTTCCCAAAATTCCTGTCAGGCCATTCATCAGAAAAGCAGCCATATGTTTGCTCCTTTGATTTGGCTATAGGTGCCAGCTTACCAGGAGTATTTGCCCTCAAATTTGAATGGGAATACATTAAAATACATCGCTCTAGCTCTCACCTGACATTTGGTGGTGGAAAGTAGCCAGTCTTAGTTGGCTTTCTGCTTGCTTGGCTCTGATCTTATTTTCCACTTTGCAGTCTGGCTCCTTCAGCAGTCGCATAGCTTAGCAGGACTCAATATTATTTTGTCTGTTGATCTGGTCTGTCTGCAGAGTTTTTGAGATGCTCCTTCTGTTTTATCATGTCTTACAGTTTATTGCTAGGTCCTTGACTTAAAAATATAACACATCCCCACCCCAACACGTATTTTACTGAGCCTGAAATATGAACTGAAACAGGTATATTATGTGTGTTGAAGCACAGCATCTGGAATATCTGCAAATTAATTTACTTTACAGCCACATCCACTGACAAAAGTATAAGCCAAAGATATTTGTATTAAGACATCCATAGTTCAAGATGCTTCTCGTGGACAAACTGAAGCTGCCTTTATGCTAGAGTTATGAAACGTAAAGCTTTACAATGTATTTCAAAAATAGGAAAATCAAAATTGCTATATATGGGCTGTGGTTGGAAGGTACCTCTGAACATCATATAGTCCAGCTGTGCTGCTCAGAGCAGGGTCAGCTAGAGCAGGTTGCTCAGGACCATGTGCAGTTGGGTTTTGAATATGGCCAAGAATGGAACCTACCACCCCTCTGGCCCACCTGTTTTGGTGTTCAGTCAGCCTCTCAGTAAGAAATTTTTTTCCTGATGTTTAATGGAATTTCTTGTATTTCAAGAAATTTCTTTTCCCATCACGTGATCAAATGCAGGGCCATGTCTCCCGATCTTCTGCTGTGATAAGAGAAACAAAAAGGTTCCCGTCTATTTATTTTCCAAGTCTCCCCTTGTGTCATGGAAATTCAGTATTAACTTTCTTCAGGATACACAAGTATTCCTTTTTTTTCCCTTTTCTATTTTTTCTTAATGCAAAGACAGGAGCTTATGCTCTAAGGCTATTTTAGCCAAACAAAAATAGCAAGTCATGCTGGGTATTGTGCCTTTGTAGGAGGGTTTGTACCATACCCAAAGTGCAGTCTAATCCTTTGACAGTGGAGTTCTGTCACTTAACTTGCCTGGCCAGTACTCCTTGACATACTCCTTACAAGCTGGTGTCTGCCACTATTAAACTCTTTCAGTGGAAAGATCTGCGTGTCTCTCTTCTTCTGAGGCTGTGCTCCTGATGGGTAACATTTGTGTTACCTGTTCTTGTGTTATGATCTCCTTCCCTTGTTGCCCATCTCTTGATCACTGCAGGATAGTAGTATTCTACTCAAAATTTCTATGCAAATTTGTTTGTTTTAATTTCTGTTTGGCTTGAAGTTAAAGGGTTTGAATTAAATCTCAAACCTCAATCTTTAAAACAAAGAAGGGAGAGTTGTCTCCTTTGGTGATCCCAGCAAAGCTTATTTTTAAAAATATATGTATATATTTTAATTGAATGCAAGGGAGAATAATATCAATTAGATATAATTTTGGATACTGCAATTGGTTGTGTCTCTGACTTAGGAGATAGAAATGCCTTTGCTGAAGGGAGGGTCACTGGGATTCTGTTCAAGACAAGCATAAAACTATTCAGTTACAAGTTTCTGGAGAGTGAAACCACCTCCCATTGGGATCTTGAAGAATACTTGATACTACCTTTTATGGGTTTTATCCAAGGCTGCTTAGTTTCTCTTCTTTTTAACTCAAGCTGCTTGCAAATTACAAAGAGGAAGATTTGGCCTTATAATACAAATAAGAGAAGCGATCGTTTCATTGTGAGAAACTAAGCCCTCATCAAAATGTAAAAATACACCACAGCACACAGTTTAAATGGGGATCCATGACTCTTATTTTAAAAATATTTTTGCCAGAAGAGCTGAACTTGATTTTTATCACATCCATCATTGTCTTTTTTTAAAAAATGTACGTTTGACAGCAAATTCTGCTTGGTTTTCTGCTTCCACTGGCTTTTCTGTGCATTCTCTGAATAGCATGCCAGAATGGCTTCATACAAACATTTCTTGCTCATTTTGATTTGTCATCTTAATTTGAGCAACTGAAAAATAAGTAAAAAGATGTTATTGATACTCTTCAACTGTAGGTATGATGAGATGGTTGGTGAATCTGGTCAGGGGTCTGTTTTGCAAAATAGTATATGGACTTTTAGTTGAGTGTGAGTGTAGTGGCTCCCCTCAAAAAAATCATTGTAATACTGAGGGGAAAAACTGGAAAGTATCTTAAAAGAAAGAGAGCTAATCATGTTAGCCGGTAGTTTAGGCAAATGTAGTTTAACTACAGAAGATTTTTTTTTAAGTTGACTTTTACTGGTTGTTTTCCATTCAAATCTAAAAAATAAAAATCTTTCAAAGGAATATGGTGATGAATAGTGCAGTCACAAATATACTTGCCCAGTGTCTTCAGAAGTAGTGTTCTCCCATTTCCAGCCCCTGTGGGGATTTTTACTGTGTTTGTTGTGATTTCTTTTCCCTCTGGAGACTAGAATGTGTCTTCTGTACTCAGAATGACTTTCTTCTTTCCCAGAAAAAGAATATTTTAGCCTAGAGAAGCAAAGCTTGAATTTCTTACCAAAGTGCACTTTCGTTTTCTGTCCTCTCCATAATTTTCTGTGGCAAATAATTAAAATGGCAGACTTGCTTTAAATACTGCTGTGGATTTTGGCTTTCTGGCTGTAGGACAATACCAGAGGAATATGAGCAACACTTCACTAAGCAAGAAATACAGCTGTCTCTTTTTAAAATTAAACAAATACAGCTGTCAAATTTTCTTATTGCAGTTGAGTATTCTTCCTCAAAGATAAATGGAGTCTATTTATGAAAATAAAGCACAGGCTTGTTCATGCTGTTTCAGACATGTGTTACAGCATTGTAAGGCTCACCCAGAGTTGTATCTGGAAAAATCACACCACTTCATTGTTGTCTCTTATGTTTGTTCCTTCCTCCAAATAGTATCTGCTAAAGCAAGTGCCAAAGCGGGCTGTTGGACACTTGGAGAGAGAGAAAAGAGTCTGAGGTTAAATAGTGCTGAATCTGAAGAGGCTTAGAATAAGGGAACAATATTTGTTGTCTACAAATTAGTTTTTAAACATTGAATTAATCATGTGGTTTTCTGCTAAGAATAATTTAAAACTTGTTATTTTTGACCCCAAAATTTCATTCTCTGCTGCTTCAAATAGCACCATTAAGAGGGATAAGAAGAAGTGCAAGAAAGCTGCACACTGTGGTGATTCCATTGTGTGATCATATAAACTTTATGGTTCAGAAATCTGGTGACAGTAACCTTGTTGAAAGGCACAGTGTTGGGTGTGATGATTTGTTGCCACCTTTAATGATACGGTACATCTAGCGTAACGGTGGCATGTGCAGCTGAGACTTGGGCTGCTTTGGCACTTCTTGCTGGTTGACCTCTGCCAAACCGCTCCTCTGCATTGTTTCACCTATTTAGGAAATGGTTCTAAAATAAGTGTGGTACTCAGGGTGCTTGGGTGAAAGGCAGTTGAATGGATGAAATTACTTGAAGCACTTTGTTTTGTCAGATTGTGATAAACTCCTGTATACCCTTTTTTTTCCAGCGATGGGATAACAATAATAAACTAAGACTTAAGTCCTGATAAAGACGCCTAATCACATTGTGAGCACAGCTGTACCTGGTGAACAGAGCAGACCATTAGACTTGAGCTTCTATATCTCTATGGGTGTGTTTTACCAGGACTGGACCCCTACTCTGATTTTCATCTTTTTCTATGGTATGCATACACACGTATGCATGATACATCATGAGTTAAGAAATCTGATTAACACAAACTCTAACCTCTATTTTAAAGGCTTTTTTAATCTTAATCTTTCTTGGGTATTTAATGAGTTCTCAGGTAGCTAGAATGGTATCTCTTTTTAAATTGCTACGGATGTTAATTTAAGTATCACATAATGAATGAAATAGCAGCTTCGTATTTCAAATATACTGAGTTCAATTAATACTGGGCTTATTAAAATTGCCAGCAATTACTTTTCTGTCAGTGCTGTTAAAGATTCTGGAGTTAATGCTGTTGTCCCTTTGGTAAGACAGTGTTTTCTCCCACGTGTTCAAAGTTCTCACAAGATTTTACCCATGTACAATTACTTTTTTTCTTTATATTGCCTTGTTAAGGAAGACAGCATCCTAGGGTAGCTAGGTAGCATGACCTCTAGTGCCAAAGGCCTGCTCTTGCCCATCCTAGCCCCTTCCCTAGGGAAGGAGAGGCATCCCTATGTTTAAGACTGCTTATCCAGCCACCTTTCCCAGAAATAATATGAGACCAAGGCCATGACTTACCTGCTTGCACTGACTACTGCAGGTCATGGCTGTGAAGCATGGAAGAGACTTAATGAAAAGCTGGATCTTGCTTGGTGCTTGAAATAAACTTTTGTAGCCTAGCTGGAGAGATAAGGCACAGATACATTTTTACATAGCGGAACATGCTGTCTCTGAAATGCTTTGCGTGTAGACAATGATGGATGAACTTCTGGGAGGGGGAAAAGGGATGAATCAGTTCTGTCCTGAAAAACAGTATCGATGGCCTTTCAGGTTACAGTCCTGCCAATAGTGTTGCATGAGAAACACTGCTGCTGCCACTTTCCTTTGAAATTTCATTTTGACGTTCAGCAGCAGAAATAGTCTCCCACGTCTGCTGTGTCAGATGCAAATATTTAAGCAAATAGAGAAGCTTAACGTGAATAATAGTTATTTGGAGCCTCCTGCCTTCACGGAGTGTAATTTAAAAGTCCACCTCTTGAGAGTTTAAAAAAAAATTCAATTACCTTGTTCCTATATTTCATTAGTTTAATCACTGTTCATTTTAATGGAATCTGTGTTTAAATTACCAAATTACATCAGTCCCAAACTAAGACTACAGTGGTTGGACACGTGACATGGGCACTCAGGTCCAGAGCTTGCTGTTGGATTGTGCAGCAGAGCAGTGGCTGTAGTTGACTCTTTGATGTCTCATTGATCAAGCAATAACTGGTGGCTTTAGAGCTGGGGTCAAACCACTCGTGGTTGCAGGCTATCAGAACTTCATCATTCTGAGGTCCATGCATTTCCTTCTTTGATCTCTCACTTTTAAAATAAAGGATTGTTTTGAAGATGTTCCTGTATTAGAACCTGTACTAGAACCTGTGAGAATTTTGTTGACTTAAGTAGCTGTAGATGTGAACTTAACCTGTTAACCTTGACACTGGCCCTTTGTGCAGATGCAGTGTGCTTTATGTATGTAGATATACACCTGCTTCCGTTACAGCTTATCATTTGAGATAGTAATATTGTACAGTCCATGTGGGGGACCATTATATGGTCAGTGGGTCAGCACAGAATATTGATGAGAAGTAGTTGGCCAGTGAATGGGGCATAGAGGCTCTGTGCCTCTGCAGCCCCTGAATTGCTGTTTTCTGAAGAGGGATCCATAGGTCACAGCACTGCTAGTGTTTGTTTGGGGCTGTCTGGATTGTTTTCTCTACCATTCTCATTAGTACAAGCCTTTGATAGAAATATTAAAAATAAATTAATAGATCAGGCTAATGTGTTCTAAAACAAAAGGTTGTTTTCAGAAGTTGTAAGAAATCCACTATCAGGGTACATACCCTTTGTGAACAGCAGTACACTAACTAAAGTGGTGCTTTGGCAGCTCCTTGAATTGACTTATTAACTGCTCATCTAGCTTTACCTGAAAGTCCTTCATAAATCTGCATGAGATTCAGTGCATTGAATATACAATTGGGAAAACCACAGTGTGGTTTAATCAGTGTCAGGCATTGCTGATATGTGCCACATTATGTGATACAACAGTAACTAATTTTTAAAATTATAAGGTTTGCATTAATGAGGAAGGGCTGAGTTCTGCCAGGTGCTGTATAAGCACAAACAGGCTCTGTTTCAGAAAGGTTATGGACAATATACGAGGCAAGAAGCAGCATGCCAGGCGTTGAACTGTTCTTTGTCAACAACCCAAGCAACCTGCTTTCTCCTTGTCACATCAAAACCAGCAGTTTGTTACAAGGATGCCTGTGTTCTGAAATATTCTTTCATTAGTTTTGAATTAACTCATTCACCCTTTCATTCGTTAATTAATCCCTTCTCATGCAAGTAAACACCACAGTTGTGGTTGTCCAGGTATTGTTAATCTGCGTCATACATAGGCTGTATACGCTAAACCTAAGTAATGATATCGGATGAGGAGAGCTTTTTTGTTATAGACTAATACTGAACTCCAGGTGTGGTTGTTGAACTGTATTAAGTATTACTTCTACAAAACACTGCTTTTATGTGAATCTGGAGTGCCAAGTTCATTATTTAGGTCTGTGTGTGTTGACTTGGACCCCTAAGCTAAGATGGAAATAGTTCTTGGCAAGTGCTTCACTTAATTCCTTAATTCACTTTTGGTTGATGTTCCTAGCTCTATTCCACACACACACACACTTTTCTTCTCATTTGTCTCTTGCTATGTTTCTTTTAAGCAGTGCATTTAATAGCAAAGTGAACAGAAATAGCATGCTGATCACCCCTAGTGGTACACACTCTTGTTTACAATTTCAAGACTTCTTTGAACTCAGTTGTTTCCAACACAAGAACATTAGTAGCATTACCGTGACTGTAAGCTGAAAGTTGAAAACTTTTAAGATTAGTAAAATAGAGTGGTAAAATGCAGCCTTTGTCCTGAGTTCTGTGGTATGCTTTTACTTTATCTTCCTTCTCACAGATTTTATTGTTAGTATGCTATGGCAAACAGCACTAAGCTTATTTTTCCTATAATACCACTGATGCCTACTGCAAACTATAAATCTTCACGGATCAATGAACGATATTGTGGGTTGGCAAAAAGCTCTGACTTTGTATCTTGGCATAGTAAATTTGTTTTTGAAGTACTTTATTACAATAAACTTTAAATCTGTTTCTGAGAGTGTTGGCCAAACATGTTGGTATGCTGATAGATTTATTTTTTTTCTTCCCACCCACTCCCTGTGCTTACCTCAAGTCATATATTTATAAGGCATCAGGGAGGTTAGATTGCTGTTCCCGTGTGGCTTGCCTTGTTTTGCCAACTTCCATCAGTCAAATCTTGATGTACTCTTTGAGCTCTCCCTTCTAACTTGGAAGTGAATGTGGACATTTTGGTCTTTTATTTGGCCAGCTGACTACCACCAGTATGACCCATCAGCCAAAGCAGCCTATTCTCTAGGTGGTGCCTGTGCAGCCGATTTTTTTGGTGGTGTTCTTTGCATGTAAGCTAATTGTGAGAAAGTGAGATCAGAGGAACCATTTCCTAACACAGTAGCTATATCCCACTGAGCTCTTTATAAGGCTATTAAAACAATATCAGTTTTTCAGGGAGGCACATAGTGTGTTAATCACCACAGGGGAGCTTGACTCCTAGAAATCTGAGGTGGTGCAAGTGTTGCAGTTGGAGGCCAGAGGCAGATCACCAGCCTGAGATTGGGATATTTTTGCTTTGTTGGGGAAAAGTGCAGTGGTTGGTCAGGTGGCATAAGGAAAGAAAATGCTTCAGATGAGTTACCACTGAAAACTACATTTATTCCAACTCCCCCACTTCATAGATGCATATATGACAGGTATTTTAGACATGCTGAAATAAAGCCTCATTTGAATTATAATCTGTCATGGAAATGGATATATGTAATGCATTAAAATAGCTAATGATAATCACAGAATATTAGGAGTTGGAAGGAACCTCTAAAGATCATCCAGTCCAACCCCCCTGCCAGAGCAGGATCACCTAGACTAGGTCACACAGGAACGCATCCAGGCGGGTTTTGAATGTCTCCAGAGAAGGAGACTCCACAACTTCTCTGGGCAGCCTGGTCCAGTGCTCTGTCACCCTCACAGTAAAAAAGTTTTTCCTCATGTTCAGATTGAACCTCCTGTGCTCCAGCTTGCTCCCATTGCCCCTTGTCCTTTCATTTGACATCAGAGAGAAGAGCCTGGCTCCTTCCTCCTGTCACTCGCCCTTTATGAATTTATAAACATTAATGAGGTCACCCCTCAGTCTCCTCTTCTCCAAGCTAAAGAGACCCAGCTCCCTCAGCCATTCCTCATAAGGGGGGATTTTAAGGATAATGGCAGACGTGGAGCTCTTCAGAAATTCATCAGGATCACACACTGTAAAAGTAGTTGATCTTTCACATCTTTTTGTAAACAATGTTACTTCTAAGTGAAGTCACTTTCATGATAAGGGATACTCTCTTTTGCAGTTGGAGAATGCTGGATCTCAGAGTAGTAAGAGTGCTTAGAAAAAAAAAATAGTGGAAATTCTCAAATACTCTTTTTTTGTAGCATTCAACACAACCTGTAAGAGATCTGAGAGGAAAAAGACCGCTAAGCTGAATTTAAGTATGTTTGGTAGCAGCACAAATGAAGCGGTAGGCAGAGGTTGTGCTTCGCCCTGCCCTAAATGGAAACCCTCCTGCATTCACGGTGCAGCTACCTGGCAAGAGAGATGTCAGAAAACATCATGACAGGATTCAAAAGCTTCTTCCTGAAGTCTGTGTACCCCAGGGTGGGAACTGTGAGCTGCTGTTACTGATGAGGAGTCTGTGCAGGGAACCAAAGTTGCTCATTTCCAGTGTGGGCAGCCACTGCTAGCCCCCATGTTCTGCTCCGTGAAGGTTTGTCACGTCAGCAGTGCTGCCACGGGCCCATGAGCTGGCATAATGCTAAGGGAGGGGACAAGAAGGTGAACTAAGGCTGTCAGTCATTAACAGTAGCCTCTGGTTGATGTTTAAAAGCAAACACTGTCTCCAAACTGTGATTTTTCTATGTGGTTGTATAATATATGTGGAACTCTTTCTGTTCTTGTTTTCTTCCTCTAGAGATGTACATTTGATGTATTTCTTTGCTAGATAGCAGCAGCACTAGGTCACTTGTTTTGAAACAAGACCCAGAGTTGCACAGTTTCAGTTATGTCCACAATGTAAAGTGGTACTCGCTTGTTCAGTTCCTGCCATATGCAGGGGGAATTTTCCTGGGATAATTTACAATTAAAACAAGCGCTGTGCAGACAGTGTGCTCTGCTCAATAAACGAGCATTTGCTCTAACACGAGAAAATACACGGAGAACATAAGCACCCCGAGAGGCCTCCGCAGCTTCACCTACACCCCTACACACCCCCACATACGCCCATCTCCCTCCCGTCCTCCCGGCGAGCCCAAGGGTGAGCTGTGGCGCCCGCCTGGGAGCTGCCGCCGGGGG
>NW_010180477.1:0-5140 GCF_000695765.1 Mesitornis unicolor | reverse complement strand
CGGGGTCGTGGTGGGTCAGGCTGGGGGCCTGGGCCGGGCGTCCCTGGGTGCTGGAGAAAATGCCATAGCGCTTCACTGAGTGTATCCTCCCACGGGGGACAGGGACTTTTTTTTTCTAAGGTGGTGTTTGGGATCTTCCTCCCCTGGAGAAGAAAAGGGCATTGTCTGAGTGGGGCACCAACGTGGCTGTCGCTGCTGAAGGCTGACATTTAGCAGTGCAGCAAGCTGGCACCTCCTGGCCAAAGCAGGCTTTGAAAAGTCTCTTTTTTTAGCCTGGGAGAACAGGTCCTGTCTGGGAGTTGCACCCCGGTGTTGAGCCGCCCTGCCCTCACCAAGGGTTTAGGCTGAAGGCCTCTGAATGTAACTGCAGGGGTAGCTCGGGCATCGCTGTGTAGAGGGTGGGGGTGTTATGCGCAGCGATTAAATGTAGCTCTTATATCTTCTTTTCGAACCTCTTAATGAATAATTATTTCCAGGATGCTGTCCATAGGACTAATGTTACTGCAAAGGTATGGACCTTGATCCCAGGTTGTGCAGGAGATGTGTGCTTGAGACAGGAATGGAATTAGGGTCTCCAGCTCCCAGGCTGTAACTTGTCACTTGAGGGAGGGAAAGAAGAAATGGAGGAGGGAAAAAAACCCCACAGCATGTGGCATTGGATCCTAAAATAAATCTCAGTCATGTGGGATGATAACAAGCCAGATTGCCAACTCCTGTAAGTTGGCAGACTTGATTCCAGAGGGTCCAAATTACTTAGCTGGTAATTGCTCCTCCAACAGGAATTTGGTGCTGTGAAGTTACACATTCCTGAACGTATGGAGCACAGTAACCCTAACCAGGGATCAGATCTAGCCTGCTTGTCTTTGCAATTAGGATAATTTATGTGTACCACTCTGCAGTGGTACCCAGGTATTCAGAAGAAGATTATCTGCAGGATTTGGCTGATGTGTTACAGTCATGGAAAACCTAAAAGCTCATCTGTAAGGTGCGGGTGCTAAGTCGCTACGCACTATTTTTGCATCTATAGCTTGCTACATCTGTTCTGCTTCTGGAGCAGCAGTGGTGTAGCTGAAGGCCCCAGGATCTGTGGCCGGGCCCTTGAAGAGCTGGGGCGTAACTGCTGTGTGATGTGCCGGGCCTGAAAGGACAAGAGCCTGTGCAGATCCTTGTCAGCAAAGGTGGTCATTAGAGCTTGATTTCTGATCTGTGTGGATTGCTTCTCCAGGGAGTACTGAGGATACGATGGGATTTGTGAGCTACGGAGCAGTCCGAGGGCAGCAGGTACTTTGTGGGGTGATTGGCTGTAGCTGGTGTTCAAGTCCTCTGGCTGAAGGGGCAAACATTGTCAGCTGCTGGGGAGAGCTTGCGTTTCACTTTGCAGCTGTGAGTGACTCAGGAGTTGGATACTCGGTTGCTTAATCTGTGCATGCAGTTGAGGGCTGTGGACATGTCTGACCACTCAGCTCAAGGTTACTCCTCTACTCCAGCCTAGTGTGTGGCGCTGGGGAGACCTGCTGTTGTGAGCTCGTTCTCAGCTGTGCGTGCTGCCCGAGCCATAGAACTTAAAGAACTTAACGGATAACAAACAACTGCCAGGCACATCCACAGAACTGAACGTCAGTTCTCGCAGCTCATACAGATTTTCCTGTTGTTTGAGTCCAGCCTTAAGTGTTTTGTAGGGAACCATTCACTGGACCCTAGAAAAGTAACTCTGTGACACTTGGTTTTCCTACCAGTGCACTATGTGCCTGCCTGCAGAAGTAGAACTGCGAAGCTGTGCTGCAGCAGGACTTGTTTGTGCCACCTCGGCCGACGCTTCTGCTCTGCGCAACAGCCTCCAATGTTTTTTAATGGATTGAGGAGACATAATTGGATTCGGTGCAGTGCAAGTTACAGTAACATATGTGAGCTGGAAGGATTAGGGCTGTGCAGGCGGGTGGCCTTGTTCAAGAAAAATCCACCTTAATTTCTGCAGTGAAAAGTTGACAGTGTGTTTCCTATCAGAGCAGATTTTAAAAGGGAGGGGAGAAATCCTAAGTATGATTGCTCTTTGGTCTGAAGGGCCATTAGAGTTCAGGCTGTCGGATCCAGTTTAGTGAAGGCTGTAGCTGGGGCTTGGGGATGAGAACAGTGAACTCGGGGCCCTCCAGAAGAGCTCACGGAAGAATTAGTTTATCTTTCCCTTCTCTCCTGTCTTCGTGTCAGCCTGCCACCTAGACAGAGGGAGACGCGAGGGACAGGCTGACACCAGGCTGTTTGACATAAGCTGCCTTTAAACAAGTGGAAGTTAAACTGTTTGCAGGTGGAGTAGTTAATGAGGAGAGTGGCAATTCTGTCTGCTTCGATTTGTCTTGCAAAATTAATGAGTTGCTGTCCCTTTGGTGCAGATGTATGAGCTAAGTCAGCCTTCTGTCCACTGAAGAAGCAGTGGGCAAGAGGAATAACAGCCTGGTGATGTCCAGACCCGGGCCTGAGCCCTGTGCTACTCTTCTCTGCTCTGCCAGGGTCTGGCTTGTAAATCTGAAAGGCACCATTTCAAAAGCAGTTGCAGTTTCCACAGAAAACAGTGAGGTACCTGCTCGGATACACCTGGTCTCTAATTGTATGGACAGCAGAAGGTAGAGCAGTACCAGTCTCCGTGCCACAATGCGGGCTGTGAGTCTGCTGTCAGGGGTGGGTGATGAGCAGTCCTGGGGGCGAGTAATTGTCCCTCTGGCCTGGTGACTGATTTCCATGGAGGACAAGGCTCTGGGTTATGTGCTGCCAGGCCTCTTCCCAAATTTCCACGTAGCATTTAGATACTGTGAAGGACAACAGTTGAGTTGTGATTCTCTCCTGCTTCCCCTTGGTTTTGGGTGGTGGGCTTGTACTGTGGAAATGCCAGCAGAGGCACAGAGGGGCACATGCACACACCAGGGTGGGAGAAGGGGGTCTGGTACCTGCATGAGCACTGCAGGTGGCTGCTGCTGCTGTGTCTGGGCAGATGGTGCACCCAGGAGCGTGGGTATCCTCGCTGCTGTGCAGGGTCTCGGGGGGTTGACTTGGTCAGCTCTTCTGGCAACACCAAGAAAATGGCAAGCAGTCTTGAAAAGGGACTCACCTGAGCCAGGCTGCAGCTTGCTGCATCAGACAGCAGTGCTCAAAAGGGGAAACAGCGCAGGGACACACGTTTTAAAGATTAGCACCAGTGGATCAAGGACGTGTTGGCCGTCAGTCTCGTGTGTCTTATTTAGCACTCTTCATTAAGGCATCCAGGTTTCACTGCAGTGATGTTTTCTTCTGAACCCAATTCTGAGAGATCAAAGCTGAAGCTACTGTGTTGTCTCCCCAGTTTGAAGCTGACCAAGAAACTTGAGTGGTGAATGTTTCAAAGGGAAACTCTTACTTGTGGTGCAAGTCTGTCAGAGCTGGAATTAAAGCAGAGATTAAAAGCTGCATATGCCTTGCTGCTGCTGCACTGTCACAGCACACGGTGGTATTTGATGAAAGGTGAGTGGCGTTTAAGAGTTGATAAAAGGAAATTTTTATTGCAAGTTGTTGTCATAAGGTTAGTCAAACTTCTAAGAATTGTTTGTCTTGCTTTTATATTCTGGGTGTGGTTGAGCATCGAGCTGAGCAGAGCCCCAGTGGGGCGCCTGTGCCCAAGAGGGATCTCCAAGCCTAAAGCTTCCTACCCAGGATAGGCCTGTCTACAGCTGCTTTAATTTGGAAGTTAAAATTGGGAAGTTAATGCGTAGATGTTACATCCCTCCTAGGCCTTATACTTCAGGCGACTTTCTGAAGGTACAGAAAGCGTCCCAGAGGCTGTGGAGTTGTCCCCAAAGAGGTTCCTGGACCCTCTAGTGAGGGCCCTTGTTAAGAGCCTGCTCGGCTGCTGGATCGGTCAGTGGAGAGCAGCGCGTGGCAGGGCAGCTTGAGAGCCAGCCCGTGTCCCCCGCCTTCTGTAAGCACTTGAGCAACTGTTTTGTTGAGAAGCCTTCTCTTTCTTGCTTGAACCCTCGGACTTTCTCAGTCTCTCAGCTTGGCCTGGGCGTGGGGTCCTGAGTCATGACATTTCTGTCCAGGAACCCTTCCAGGTTTTGGTGCTCTCTATTGAGTGGCGGCTACCAGTGCTTTCTTGTCTGAGCTGCCACTCCAGCAGCAGTCCCAGGCTGGGAATTTTGGCCTCTTGGCACTGCTGCTCTGAGCAAAGCAAGCTCCCTGGCAATGCAGTGCTGGTGCGCTGCCCAGCCTTGTGCAGTGTGGGCTGGGACCCTTCAGGAGAGAAGGTGGATTTGGGGAGATGGGCATTAGTAGAATAGAGCTGGAGAACTTCTCCCAGGGCCTGAACAGCACTTGTTCTGATCCTGCAGGGGGGGAAAGGGTGCTGAACAGTGCTTGCACCTCCTGAGCTCTGGTCCTGGACGAAGTAGCTACTCTAATTTGAAAGCACTGAGTTTCAGTGACCCTTGAGTTTGCTGTGTGCTCAGAGTAAGGCCTTGAGCAGGGAAATCCTGGATGCCAGGAAGCAGAGGTCTGCTCAGCAGGAGCCTGTTGCCTCGGCCTTGGCACCAGGCTCCAATGTCTGCATCTCACTGTCATGCTGCAATCTTCTAGGGCCTTCTGGAGGCTGCTGCTGCTGCTAATAGTGGTATTATGCCACACATTAGCTTTTATCGCTGCTCTGTTAACGTGCTTATGGAGATGAGTGCTGCAAAATGCTCTGGGTTGCTAAGGGGAGGCTGCCAAAGCAGGCTGGTACAGCCTTGCTCTCTCACAGGAATCGTTCTTGCTCGAGTCCAGTACCGAACCAGGCCCATTGGGGGAAATCAGCCCTTTGAGGGAAGGCCGATGACAACCTCGAACAGCTGCTGGTCTTCAGTGCTCTTGCCTGTGTGCCTGCTGGTGCCAGTGCTGCTCCCTGCCTGCTGTGTGGGCTGTGCACGTAGCTGTGTGTGGATGTGCTGCTCTGGGCCGGGCCTGCGTTTCACCTCACCCACACGGCTGCCGTGCGGGCGTTGGCTGGGAGGATCCGCGGGTTTTGGCTGTCGTCTGGGTGATGCTTTACCTGCTTTTTGTAGTGCTGCTGAGGGATGGTGTCAGTGTGGCATCGAGACTGAGAGAATCCGCAAGCCTAAGCGGTAAAACGCAGAGTGTGAAC
>NW_010180476.1:24990-32647 GCF_000695765.1 Mesitornis unicolor | reverse complement strand
GACTTGGCAAAGATGATGGAGAGTGGTCCGATAGATAGAAAGATAGAAAGCAGTATAAAAATGCCAGCAATTTTAATGTTGTCTGCCATTGGACTGGATATACCAGGGTTTATATCCTGTGGCAGATGAAGCAGAATTAGTATTTTATAGTGTTAAACCATGGCTCTTTTCAATGTGGTTATTCTGTATGTTTCCTTCTTCTTTCCTCCAACAAAAATATTGTAAAGTGTGAGTTGTGAGGGCAGGGAATACTAAAAATGCTATCAAGGCTTCTTCACACTATTTGAAAGAGAATTGGCTTGAAAACTTAAGCCACAGAATAGTTTCTGGCTGAAAACTGTGTAAAATGCTGTAGGTTCAGTGTTTGGGGAACACATCTTCAAAAGACTTCTGTGAGGTAAAGGATGATGGCAGAGGCCATTGCGAGTTCAAAACCAAAGGAACTTTGGAAACCGAATTTTAAATGAAGGAATTATATGTAGTGCTAAAGTCAAATGGCAGAGAAATACCATGTATTAATCATGTACTGAAAAATAAATATTTTGCCTGTGAATTTGAAAGGTAGGAGGGAAACCAAAATATAAACACACTGGCTTAAAATAATGACTAAAATAATATTAGCTATACATAATTAGTTTGTTTGTTTGTTTTCTAATTTCAACTCTGTTTTGGTCTTACCTGTTTTCCGATTCCTCCTTGAAGAAGAGTATTTCACTTGTCTGCTCATACATTTGAGGAAATGCTTCCTGAAATGCATTGGATACACTCAGCAAATTGTCTCAGAATGGCTGTCTACCAATCCTTATCCTTGGCTCCTTACTTACTGCATCTCTTTCTTCACATACCTTCTATTTCATCTCCTGTTACTGAGGAGACAGTAGCATGTAGTCTTTGAGTTCCCATCCCTGGGGCTGTTCTCTAAGTTTAGGACAAGAAGCCTGATGTACTTTGGTTCTGCCAGCTGAGGAAGCAGAGACCTCACAGAAAATAAAGGTACAGGTGGAAATCAGTCCAGCTGCAGGTGCACTGATTCCCAGTAGGTCAGCAGGGAGAATTCTGACTAAGCTGAAATCATGCATAGTCACAATTTTCTCATGAGGTTTAAAGCCATGCATAAAATAATAGGCCTTAAATAAATACAGTGAATAATATATTTTTGAGACTACCATAATAACAGAATAACAGTGGCTGATAAATACCAGGATGCTGAGTAAATTATAATATCCTTTGCATTACAGTAAGGATCTTGCTTACCACTAGAAAAGTTTTTAAATGAGAGAATTTCACGTGTGTGTCAGTCTGATTTTTAATTCACTCGGGAAGCATCCATGTTCTTTCAAAATTAGTGGATGTCTTGTACTTATTTTGCATCTTGTGTTATCAATACCTTGTATCGTAAGTACTGCTTTTTTTGGCAAAGGATAACCATCTTCTGAGGTCATAGTTATACCTCCTTAAACAGTAAGAGGTATGAGAGAGGGGGAGTAGTAAGTTAACACGGGCAGTCATACCCTTTTGGAAAGAAATTAATTTCTCATGAGGCGGCAGGCCAGCCTGCAGTCGTGATCTCTCACTGCCCAAGTACTGGATGTTCTTCCATGTTTCATTGTTCTGTAACCTTCCTGTGTGGAAGAGTGGCATTAAAAGGTTCCTAGTGGAGGTCAATAAAAAATGTGTGGAACCAAAGAAATTGGCACTAGTGTGATCTTTCCTAAGGGAACAAGTCCAGTGGCAGGCTCTGAAGGACATGCTGTTTAGAATAGCAATCTTCTCTGCAGGACTGAAAACTTAGACTGATTTCTCTCAGATACCCATGAAGATGACGATGTTTATTACCAGCAAGGAGACCTTTAAAATTGATGGTCTCTCCCATTTTAGGTTGAACACACAGCACTATCCAAAGACTACATAACAGTTTATTGTTTCCACTGCTATCTTTCTTCTTAAAGGTTTTTGTGAAAGTTAAATGTTTGCAGTATTTTCTTCATTCACTAGTTCCTTCTCTTTCTCCTTAATTCCAAGTACTTCCAAATGAGCTGCAACATGCTGCTTTAGGTCCCAGTCTTTCAAACATTTACATACCCCTAAATTTAATGCCTACGGATAATTGCAGAGAGATCAAATAAACTAGTTCAGTATGTAGAAACCGGCATATGTATGCGTACATTTCTCAAAGAATTATGTTGGCTAACTTTTCTGAATACAATAGTTCTGCATACTAAAAAGTTTGGGGTTTGTTTTTGTTGGTTTTTTTTAATATACGATGGAAAATGACAGACACAGCAAAACTTCCAGTTGCAGTTCAGTGTGCTCCAGTAGTTTTGTGGCTGTTTTTCTCTCACAGACTTAATGATAGTTGATAGCACGTTGCTATGAAAATGGCACTGAATTGTTTGCACTTATCATAGTAATTTTCTGGAAATAGTTTTTTCCAGTTTCTTCCAAGACATTAGGATCATATGAGGAAAGGAGAGTTGTTATTCTGCTTGTCAAATTCACACAGAAATGCACTTGCCATGATATACCAGTGAATCACCTTTTAAGCTTGCACAAGTGAATAAAGCTAAGGCTCAGGAAAACCAGCATCTTCAATGTGAACATGTGTGGGACTGTAAAAATCCTTAACTAAGGACCAATTTTGTCTCACAGTACTTTGAAGTTACCTTATGAGTGGGTCAGACTGAGAGCTCACCTCTGTCAGAAAGGACAGTCTCACTGTTTCCTCACTTGATCCTCCTTCTCTGAACCAATTGCATAATTTCCATCCTCCCCTCAGGTCTTGTAATTTCATTTATGGTGAACCAGTTCAACTCTCAAACCTAGCCAATATAAAAAAAAAAAGAAAACTTTTTTTTCCAAATCCAATTTATTCTTCTAGCATTTTAGAGTAGAAGGTGGCAGAAGCAGAGTTGACTGGAAACTCTTCATTTTGACAGTGAGGAAATTCAGTTGTCTCGGGGTGCACCACACAATTGCAGCGTTCAAGCTTATTCTACCAGGCAAGGTAGAGTGAGATATGAATTAAGAACTAGCTGTCCCTGGATAGTTTTCTACATGAGCATTTGAGTTTGTTTATGTATAATTATTCCAGAATAATGCCCCATATAGACTCGTCTGTGCCACTGATAATTGATTGGAGTAAAAGAAACCAACTCACATTGCTGTTTTCAGGCAGGCTTTGCAAGGCTAGCACAAACAGCTATTTAACCCATAGTGAAAAAGACCTAATTTGAGTATCAAGTTACTAACTGCTGCTACTCCACTGGTTTTTGAAAAACTATGACTTCTTACTGCACTTTCAGGGCCTGAAATCTTTCAGTGCTGAACAGTTTCAGTATAAGGGATGGGAACCCCTTCGAGAATCTAACTTACTGGAGCAAAACCTAATTACCACAGAGAAGTAGGAAGTTCAGCCTTGATGTGCCCTTGAGACCCTGATGTGTACCAGTCACACACACACTTTGTTTTGTTGACAATCTAGGATTATCATATTAGTCATCAAGGCTAAGCCCATGGGGAAAGCAAAGAGCTAAACTGGCTCTTTCCTAATGGAATTTGAGGATTACTCATCTTTTTCTCCTTGTGCCAAGGGAGCACACTGTATTTGGCTAACCATGGGCTTATGAAGCATGAGAGTTTTGTGATGAGTGTCCAGGTGGACAGGTCAAGGGACCACTGTGCACTGCAGTGGCTCTGATTTGATGTCCCTACTTTTCCCCCACCCACGGGTCAACAGATCGTCCCCCTCATGCCGTCTCAGGAGGCCTCATGATGAGCTGGCTTACTCGTAGCTGTCTTCCCAGTTAAAATGGAGCCAACGCAAACTCAGGCTAATATTTTCAATCTAAGTCAGTGTTTTGGTCTGCTTCACTAGCTGACCTGGGGCTGCCTAGGAAAGGCTTATGTGGAGCTTTCCCCTCTGCAGGACATATTTACCGCTTCCCTGGCATCAGTGTGGTGGGGGAGAGATTCAGATGAGCTCACAGATTCAGCAAGGAGCTGGCCTGCTCTCCAAGGTGCTTTGTCATGGTCTGTACAACCAGAAATCAATCTCAGCATCAGGGTTGGGGGGGAAAATCCCCTCATGACTTATGATGAGCCCCTTCTGCGATTTTAGAAACATAATGGATCCATCAAAAAAGCTGGATAGCTTTCTGCTGTCCTAATGAGTTATGGCTCACTGAAAAGCCCTACGAGCACTGGTGCACATGGTGAAAGGACACAGAGGAGTACAGGCACAGCACTACCTGCTCCTGGTGAGAGAAGAAGCAGACCCTTAACTTCCAGCAGCAAGCCTTCAGGTTGGCTCAGTGGCCCCTTAGCAAGTCCTTTACGGTGGAGGACCAGTGGCAGACACTGGTTATAAAACAGCAGATGAGAGCACAGAAGCAAAGTAATAAAAGTCTCTCGGGGGAAAATATTACCTATATTATAGCCAGTCACAGTAATAACAGCCGTTTTGACCTTAAAAATGCCCAAGAACAGAAAGTGTGACCAGAAAGGAGAAGGTGTTCTGGTTTAGAGTAGGTTAGGGAGCAGTGTGTTCATCAACTACAAGCTCAGAGAGCAATGCCTCAAGTTTGATAGGTGGTACTCCAGAGGATGCAGGAGGACGTGTGTGGAGGTGGGGCCAGGAGGCTTTTGTGGTTGTGCTCAGGACCTCTCTCCAGATCTTGATGAGCCCCTCTGGCTGGAAGGAGTCGGCCCCTCACATGGAAGCCCTTCAGTTTCTGTGTCACGTCTCAGCTGATGAACCCTTGCTTGCCAACATAACGCTGTTTGCTTTTGACATTCCAGTTCAGCATGGAGGTATGTGACAATAGTAAAGGCAAAGAAGCTGCACGCCCCAGTCTTATGTTCTGATAAGGGTGGAGGGAGAGATGCTGCTTCCAATCCCAGGCAGACCTCCCAGTTTTGTCTCACCGGGTTATCCAGAGGTCAGCCTAAAGATAATGCTACTGTCAGCCACCCTGCTTCCAGCATGAGTAACATCACCCTTGCGACTGCAGCACATTAAAAGGAGATGGGAAAACAGGATGAGACATTTGTGGGGATTGTTATAATTAAAATCAGTGAGGAGCTGCATTCATATCTTTTTAACAGGGCTTTATTACAATCTAATTTTCTAAATGTGAACTCATCAGAGTCCTAGCTTGAGCTGTTGTAACACTAATTATTAACCGAAGTTAGCGTTCAGGGAACTGGAGAACTGACATAAACTCAGTGGTCCATTGGTGCAGGTGATTAGTGTGTAAGCACCCCAGTGTTACGACATGTTGGTGCTTGGTACTGTTTTCATTTTACCACAGGATCTTCAGAAGTGTAAACTGGCTTGCTAGAAGACATTTCTGGGATGAGGAACAAATGGTTTTCAATCCATGCCCTCTTGCTTTTGTTTCTTCTTGCTGTAGAGGCTGATGGACAGATCTGTGTTCACAAATAGCATCATGTGCAAACCTTCAGCAGGTGTATTGCAGCGAATGCTCAGGAGCAAGGGCGACTTAAACTGGACCTGCTGTTGGCAGGCTTGTACTCCTGCCCTAACTCTTAATCCTGAATGCCAGGGCCCAGCAGGGGCCAGGGGCTCCCCCAGGCCAGGACCACGGCAAGTCCCATGGTGTGTGATGGCAGGGCCTGGCAGCCAAGGCCCATCCTACCGCCAGCCAAGGAGCAGGGCAGCTGGGGCATGGCACTGGGGCAGGCTCACCCCCAGGCGTCAGGCACCTCCCTGGGATGGAAACAGTCTGAGGCTGGGCTGGGACTTGGGCATGTGTGTGGGCCTGGCTTGGTGGGGCCCATGGCTGGGCTGGGCAGGGCTGTGGGAACCTGGAAACTGCCCCTGCTGTGGTATCACTGGGACAGGGGCTTATGGCCCTGGGGGGCTGACATGGAGTGCTGGGCCCTGGGCAGGGTGGGGGCCACCCCACGTGCTGGATGGTGTCCACCCAGGGGATACAGTCTTGCTGCTGAGAAAAGAAACATGTCCCATTTAACTTCTTGTGTAGGCAGGGTCTCCTTGTCTTTGGCACAAGGCTAGGCACAAGTATGTCTCTCAAGTGAGTGCTTCTGCAAATTGTTTTACTTGCAGGTTTTGTACCTTTTGATATGTGTTCAGTGTTAGGATTTTTGTAATTTTACTGCTGTTGTCATGTTATTCAATCCAGACTAAATGAGAGAAAAGCAAAATCTGTAACATCAGGCAGAATTGTGTGGCTAGATTTAATGCCAGAAATTTAATGTTGATCGTTGTGTCTGCCATGCCCTACAGAATTAGGCATTTAATAAGGCAGTGATGAACCTCACAGAAAACCTCTTCTGAGTGTAAAAATAATAAAAACAGAAAAGGAAGTTGCAAAAATGTCAGAGCCAACCATTCCCTGAAATGAAACTACGATGATATCTGAGTAATTGATGCTACACAAAAGCAAAACATCTACAAAAAGGTCCAGCTTCCCTGCTTCTCACAGACCATCGACCTTGCTGGTTTTGGAGTGGTGTTAGTATCATGACTTTCATATAACAGTAATTGCTTTTTGTGCTCTTCCTTTGTACAGCACTATTAATATAACGTGACACAGACACCCTTAACTTAATTCTGAAGGGAGCCTGGGGGTCCTGTTTGCACTGCACCCATCAGGCTGCTGTAGTGTCCCTGCAGGTGAAGGTTACGCTGTAGCACCACTCCCTTAACAGGGCTCTGAGCGATGGGGACCAACCTGCAATAAAACCTTCAGCCACTGTTACAGTATTTTAAGTTTAGGCCTGGTTAGGTTGCAGTTTCATGATTTAAGGCAGTTGGTTTTTCTTCTGCTTCCTGTGTCAGCACCCAGTAAAGTCACAGCTGCATAGCAAGTTGTTAGAGCAGAAAACGGACCCAGCTGAAAACTCATCTTTTACTCCTCATCTGTCACTGGCTGAATTTTCAGCAAGTAATTTCCTTTATCACACAATTTTTGTGATGAGGAGGAGACTGAGAACATGAAGATAGAAGTGATGGGAAGACGTGACCATCACTTTAGTAAGCAGTTACACTAAAATTGGCTTACACAAATCAGGAAAACATCTTCATTTGTAGCTGGCATAGATGTGGACCTCAGTGGGAGACAGGCACTGAGATATTCAAGCAGACATGCCCATGTAAGCAGCTTCTTGTGAAATGATCACATTTTGTACACTGATCTTACACTGCTCTGGGAAGGGAAGATAATTGAGAATTACTGCCTCTAAATATGCAGCTGGAGAGGTGATATCTTTCTGATGACTGCTTTTCTAGCCTGGTATGTAATTTCCATTGCGTGACCTGCCAAAGGACTGCCAGCAGCCATTTCAGTTGGCAGGATAGTTATGCAAAGGGTTAATGAAGCATCATGTTTTAGGCAGCCAAGAGAGGTGCCTTTTTCTGGTGTGTCCCTTATGCCTTCTCTATTTCCTCTCCACCTCCCAGCACCAGTGTTGGCAAAGGGACATAAGAGCCTTTTTAGCAACAGGGAAAGAACTATGAAGTGTGTAAGTTGGAGCAAATCACAGTGCTGCAAACAACATGATTATCAGGACCATCACACTCTTGTACTGAAGAATGACTGAGCCCTTTGGCTGCTGCTAGTTCTGTCTCCCCTTCTGCACTTTCTGTGATCCCTGTTTCAGATCTGTAGTTCAG
>NW_010180476.1:22161-24959 GCF_000695765.1 Mesitornis unicolor | reverse complement strand
TTCCTGGCTACTGGCAACCAGTCAGGAGCACACCTGCAAGGTGACAAGGGTCAAATAATGGTGTTGGAGATCCCATGGCAGAGAAGGCAGGGGATGCACTGCCATATTCCAGAAGGGACTTCTCACAGGCTTTTGCTAGCACCATTCCTCCCTGGTGTAGCGGAGCAACGTGACCTCAGCACTTGGAGGAGTTGCCTAACGAAGCCAAGTCAGTTGCCTTCAACCATGATGCACCAGGCTGAGCAGGTGACACATCCCACAGTGGCACTGCATTATGTTGCTTATCTGTGAGATGTTGTCACAGCAGTGAGGAATTAGGAGATGGAAGTTAAACATGAATATCCTCCTCAGTGGTCCTTGTACATCGTTACGTGTCAGCATCAGCCAATGGCAGGTAGAGAAATTTCTGGTTATTTGAGTGTGTTCAGGAGACAGCCCTGATAGAATGTAGCTCTCATATTGTTACAGGAGGTGGTAAGGTGTGCTTTTTGGGGAATGGATGCAATATAGCTATTTCTATTCTGGGGCATAAACCCTGTTTAAGCCTTGTAAAGCAATGGATAAAAGTAAACAGAGATCTGTCTGCTTGCCCTTGCTGCTGTAGAACAGTCACTGGTGTTGTACATGCTTTGTAATTTTATGTCTTTAATTTCATATCAATTATTAATTTTGTCATGTCTACCCAAACCATTTTTGTTTTCCCCTTGAATCATCAGCTTTTAAACGTTTTCTCCCTGATGTTGTGATATATTACTTCCTCTGGATATGACATTTGTCTCTCCTAGACTGTGCTTCTTTACAGGAAACAACTCATTCCAAATCTCTGTTTCATATTTTGTAACATTCTTGTTGCAAATGGGCTGTGGTACAAATGCAGTTGTACTAGCAAGGGCTTGATTTTTCATTGCTAAACTCCTTCAGGAGTTTGGTTGACTGATCCTTTCTTTGCCAGACATCAGACATGTTTCTGCAGTCAGGATGTTGAGTTTCACCTTTGAAGACAGCACTCACTCAAGTGAACAGCTGTCCTTGAGTGTTAATACTCAAGAGCAGGGGAAAAAGCAGAGTAAGGTACCCCTTGACAAAGCAGCAAGCACTCACCTGGGAGAAGAAACCTGATTTCTAGTGCCAGGTTTGTTCCTGCGTCCTCTCAATGACTTCTCAATGCTAAGTCTGTCAGTAGTCTTGGCAACAATGATGGGGACTCAGATGATGTGAGCCCCCTTGCCTCTGAGTATTGCCTGCCATGGTGTATCCTCCTACATCACAGCTGTGTGGTCCCTCCAGTCATGTAAGGGCTCTTTCCACTGCTCCTGCCTTTCTCCACTGAAAAATATGCTTATTTGTTGGACTAGTTGACTGATATGCCCACTTATAGTCAAAACTTCATGTCTGCTTTCCAAACCTCATGTTCTGACCACCACTGTATTTTCTAAGGAAAAAAAAAATCAGTTGCCCTTAAGGAGAAGACTTTCCAGGAGCGCATTAAACATAGAAAATAGTAGTCTTAATTTTCACTGAGCTCTTGGATAAGAGCATTTAGCTATTAGCTGAACAGGAATTGGGCATTTTGCCTTATGACTTTTCTTATCAAAGAGGTAGTATTTTTTATTCAGTGCTGGGAAGCCCAACTGCATGGTAACTTATGGAATTTCAGTTTCAAAGCATCATGATTTAGTTAAGCAAAAGGATTTCCCTCTTTTTGATAAACTTGCTAAGATGGAGAAATTACATTAGAGAGGTAGAGCGGCATAACAAAGAATGTGCAATCCAGTAATGATGGCACCATCTCTTAGTAGTTTTATGTGGTGGTGCTTTGATGTCTCCTCAGGTATTGAGGTGCTGTGCTTAGTAAGCAGTAAGTGTTACTTGCTGTGTACAAGTCAGTCCCTTCTTTCTTCTGATCTGCAGGTGGCTTTAGTTTTTTGCAGTCTTTTAGATATTTGGAAACAAGCTCATCTAGACTGGCAGCAGCCAAGTTTTGAAGGTCTGAAAATCCAGACATATCCAGAAGTGAAAATACTTTCTTCTTTGTTGTTGTTGTTGTTTTCTTGTTTATTTATTTGTTTGTTAATAAAAATCCTGGAATGAAAATCTGTGCAATTGAGTAGGATTTCATGGTCTTACAGTCTTCAAAAGTAAGCTTCAGAAAACCAGTCTTTCTTGTGGTATTTTGTTAAACCAAATCAGTGCTGAGGAATGTAGAACCTGAGAAGCAAACCTTACACAAAATGGACAGTTTGTTACATTTATTTGACCCTCTCACAATCTTGAGTTCTCTTTACATTTCGTAAATGAGTTAAGCTTTCTTTAATTTCACTTCACTGGTTTCTCTGTTACTGCTTGTTAGCTGGACTACTATGCAATAATATTTTTACTTAGCTTTATTTAAGTTTATCTTTCAACTGAAGTGGAGTTCTTTTGCCCCTTACTGTTATGGACAAAGTGCTGAAATTTGAAGTTTCAGACTCGTGCTTCATGGTATCTAAAGTTACAAGTACGTCTCCTCACCAGGATATTTTCCAGCTGAAGTAATTCTTGGCGAGACTGGATGGTCCAGAACATAAAAGATGGTATGTTGTATAAAACAAAACCTGATTTTATACAGCATCGTCTTTTTTTTTTCACTTGTCCCTAGCACTAATATGAGAAACTTGATTAAGATCAGCTTTTACTTAGAAATCATTTACCATGGTAAATTATAATACTTATTTCACAAATATTTACACAAGTTTAGTATTTATAATATTTATACAAAAATAAAGCCAGTGGATTAATATAAAAAATTCACTTGTAGG
>NW_010180476.1:1111-22130 GCF_000695765.1 Mesitornis unicolor | reverse complement strand
AAAATGAGACAGATAAATGAGAAAAATTTAGGGACAAACAGCGCAGCTTCTTGGAAAACATTTCTAGGCTTTGTATTCTGGGATGGAGTTACTGAAGAGCAAAATAAAAGTTATATTTCTGAGAGTTTTTGAATGTGGGAGAGGGGAAACAGAATGCGCACTTTTTACACTGGAATTTTCGCTCCAAGTTTCTACACTTTCTAACCAGAGAGATTTGAGAACAGATCGGGGCTGCAAACTGTGCTGACACCGAGCTTTCTGATTAAGTATCCAAACTCAGGATGTCCTCTAGCATTGACTTCTTCTTCCCTACCCCAGTTCCCCAAGCTGCCACCCTCTCTGCTGTGCCCACAAACTGTATATGGCCTCAGTGGGCACTAGGCAGGGCTGCAGAACAGCCTGTTTCACACTGCCATCCCACAAGCAGATCTCACCCCATGGAGGGTGATGGTGCTCAGCCTCGAGCAGAGAAGGGAATGAGGCAGCAGAAGCCAGGGACCAAAATTCCTTATGTTGGCGTTGTTGCCAAGGATTCGTTTTGGAGAGGTGTGGCTGCACAGGTCTGCAAAGTCAGTCCATTTGGCCTTGGGAGCAGGTCTTCTTTTGACAGTCTTCCATGTTGCTTTAACTCAAGACTTTGGGTATAGATTTAGCTCACAGAAAGAGGGAATTAGCATTTATTTGGCCAAGTACAGGGTATGTGGAGTGGAAGGTGCCATGGTCCAATCCTTTGATTGATGTTGTGAGATCGACCTTCCTAAGCTCAATGGAGATCACATTGTTTATCTTTTTTTTAGCTTTGCAGTAGATTTGCCTCCAAACCTACTTCTGTATTTAGTTCAGAGGTGAAATAAACCAAGATGTAGCCCTGAGGCTAACTGGCACATATTGGCTGGATTCACCACACCATATAGCACGTGACCCTGCATCTCCTCTTGCCTTTGCACATTGAAGTTTAGAAGAAAAAAAACACGAAGAGAAATAATAACAAAGTGTATGAAAAAAAGAGGTGGCCATGTCACAGCCATCTAGAATATGTTTTTATAGCATAAATCCAAGAATTTATGTGGTTTGAGGGCATATAGGGGCCCTTGAGAGTGCAAAGCTTGTGGAGGTATGGCTGGAGGAGTGTGCTGGGTCCACCATGTGCTATGTGTGTCAAATGTGGCAATTGGCTGTAGCAGCTTATCTTCATACAAAAGCTTTGATGCATTTAAGAGTTTCTAATTTCCATTTTCACACACAGTTCTAGCCTGAGTTCACAGTGTTTTGTAGCTGCTCCTTAAGACACTCTAGGTGACTTTATCTTATTTCAGGGGAGTATGATTCATCTCAGATGATGATGAGGATTACATGTGAGCGGCACTTACAATATTAAATATTATTTGAAGATTGGTTTGGAAATACTTTAAGAGGAGTTTCCTGGTTGTGAGTCAAGAATGTACACTACGTACATAAACATGACCTTCTCCACCTTCACCCTTTTACAGGAAAACAATACACCCCTTCAAACAATGTATACTGGGGGATTATTGCACTTTTTGGGTGGTTCAAGTATTTCACTCATACACATAGAATAAGTGATATGGCAAGATGTCCTAATGTTGCTAACAGCATTCACAATTTTGTCACCAGAAATCCTGAGAAGGAAGCTCATGAATTAAAAATGTTAGCATATCTAATTTGAAATGATATATTGTGTGAGAAAAGCTTATTTTCAGCTGCAAACTGACTGCCTAAAGTATTTGTGTGCTTTTTAAGTTCTGCTAGGAAACGGGAAATATTTTCATTCCTAATGTAGATTTTTTCATTCTGAGAGTTCAACAGTTTCAATCTCCCAGGCCATTTTATATTTCTAGTGTGCTATCATAGACGACACAAGGCCACATGCTGAAAAAGTTGTGTCACTGCACTGAGACTCTTTCTTGCAGGTAATAAATTACCGCTGATGCTCATTATCTCTGATCTGTCAGGAAACCAACTGGTGTGGTGATTCAGGTTCAATAAGAATAAATTCAGAGAATTCAGGAGTTTTCTTCTTAAGTACTGTAATCTGCTATTAACTATTATTTCAACTTCTACAGATTTGGTTTTTTTTTCTTTTCAGTTCTGTGAGGCATTGAGAGGCATCAGTACCAAAAAGACAATAATAAAAACTGTGGTATCTTTGCAGCAAGCTTATTCTCCAGGATTTGCAACTCATTTTTTTCACGATTTATGCAAGTACCTAAGGATACTTACTTGAAACTGGTCTCACCAGGGACTCATGCTTTCCCTATTGCTATGTATAAAAATGGACATAAGATTAATGTAGGGCCAGGAAAACTTTCCAGTCATTCTCCCGAGGAAATGAAGTGGACATCCCTCCTGCATTTTGCTGGCATGACTTTAGACATTGCCATTAGTAGGACAACAGACCTAGATGATGCTGCTCAGACAGCCCTGTCCCCTGCCAGCCATCTGAGCACAGACACAGCCAGTTTTGTTGTCCCTGTTACAGAGAATAGTATCTGGCAGAAAGACAAGATAGACAGCTGGGGGTTGGAGCACCCAACCCTTATCTAGGCCCACAGGCTCCATTTTAATGAAAAGAAGTTGCATGGCTTCTATTTAAATCTGATTTAAAATTGTTATTGCAGGCAGCACAGCTGCCTGATGGGTATGCTTATTCCAGTAAAGTTTTAAACTGCTTCACCAGTGCTGGCACTGGTGCTCCTGGCAAACTGGTTGAGAGAGAGAAACAACCTTCTGTGTGAATTCTTGATACCAGCTCTCAGTAAGCTCAGGCAGGAGCTGGTGCTAGCAGTGGTGGGATGAACAGAGGCCTGCTGCAGCTCTTGGTAGCACTTCATCATTACCTGTAACATGGAGCTGCACCTTCAATTGGCTATAACTCACTGCATCTCCCGACTTAGATGTATCAGTGTAAAATACAGTCTCTAGCGTGTTGCAGAAGATGATCTGGCAAACCCTGCTCCAGCAGTGTAAGAAGTTACTGGTCCTTCACTCTCCACTCCATCTCCCAGCTGGAGATGGCTGCCCTCACAGTAGCAGCAGCAGAAGATCTGTCAGTTGGGTGGAAACTGTCGAATGTTGGCACAGAACTGCCTTCATCAGCAGTTTTAGCTGAGCAGCCAACATCCTCGGAAATCAGCTTTGATGCAAGTGCTCCTGCAGTGGAAGTGACCACAGCTGAGGTTAAAGCCATGCTGACACTCCCTTTCTGTGCACAAACTGGGAGGAGAAGACAGAGAGAAAGGCAAAATGGGACGAAGTAGTTCCTGTTGGAAGACAGGCCGCTTAGTGAGTGCTTTTACTCTGTTACGGCTCTGCTTGTTCTCGAAGACAACTTAATGAAGTATTTGCCTGAGCTTTTCCTTTGATAAAATATTTTTTGATGTACAGTTCTTTAACTGACCTTAATGTTTTTATTACATGGAAAATTGTTTTATACAGTGACTCAGATAAGTGGGGAAAAGATCTGAGATGAGTAAGGAATTGGCTATTGGGATTTGACAGCAATTAGTGCCGAAAGCTGAAATGTTGGCTGGAGGGAAGTTACTAGAGAAACTCCTGTTGGTCCTGGGACCAATTTATTATAATAGACTTTTGGAATAAAATAAAAACTGTATTGATGAAATATACTGATGACTTAAAACTTGGACTTGTAATCAACATAAAGGGTAATTAAGATATCCCTTTCTTAAGGGGAAAGAAGAAGCTGGATTATCTTGCAAACCAGACAAATAGACGTGGTGTGATATGAGGAACAGAGTGTCTTTCTAAGGAGGCAAGATTAAGAGTTTGGCTGTTTGGTGTAGAAAAACAAGGCCTGAGAGGATTGATTACTAGCTGTCTGGAGGATAAAGATCAAGGAACACTTAGGACTGTTTCAGCTAAAGGGTATACACAAATGATCTGAGGGAGGACACATTTAGACCAGAAACAAGAAAAAAAACCTAACCATTAGAGGAGCAAAATTCTGCAACAGCTTCCCAATAAGAAAAGCGGAGATGCTTACCTAGTTCTGCCTGTGCACTTGGGTAATTTACAGAAGGTTTTGTGTGATGTGGATGTTTGTGACAGTAGGACACTGGGCTTGAGATGCAGAATTCAACACCCTTCTTTCCTGGCTGGGAATATCTGGAGGAAAACCCCATTGGGTTATCGTAAGTTCTGTTCATAAGCTACTCAAGCTGCTTACTTCAGAGCACAATCTTCCCTCTTACTTCTGGTAATTTCATTCGGTTGCTAACAAAGCTGCCGTTCATTTGTCACACTGGCTTTCAAAATTAACAGCCTGTTGCTCTGAATGGAGAAAGGTCACACCTCTCAGCTGTTGCGGCTGGTTGTCGGCAGAGCTCGTTCAAACACTGTGCCACTGGTATGCAGTGAGTCAGAGCTTCGCAAGTGCCCTTTGCAGCTCAGAGGGGTAGGGATTTACCCAGGTTTGCATCAATAGTCTCGGATTTAGGAGATAAAAGATTCCCATTGCAGGAAAATGTGCCAGGTGTTTGAGTATTGCGAACTAAGCCTGCGTGGACACCTGGGCTCAGCAGGAGGCTGTTGGCACCGTCCCGCTCAAGATGTGCTGACCCCTCTTCCTGTAGGGTGGAATATCAAAGGTTTGTGAGCTTCAAGCAGAGGCCTTGGATGTAACAAGGTGCTGACAATGGCCATGACAGTAGGGAACCGCTGGTTAAAGTAACACCTGGAATAGTTCGGGGAGTGTTTAGGTCAGGCAAACAGTGTGTATGTTCTGTGCCATTTCCAAGACTGCTCTCAGAATAACAGAATTATTAAGGTTGGAAGAGACCTCTAAGATCATCAAGTCCAAATATCAACATAACACCACCATACCCACTCAACTATGTCCTGAAGAAGTTCCTGTGTCTACCTGTGAGCACAATGGCTCAAGGAGGGGATAACGGAGCTTTGCTTATTTAGGAGGAGATTTTATTAATCTTAGCTTTGTTCCTGAATTTTGTAATTTACTAATATAGTAATCTAAGCCCTTTAGCTGTAGCAGGAACCATCTCTCTGAGAGCTCTGGTGAGCCACTGGCTTCCACTGCAGCCCTTACCTGGCCTCCATTCTACATCCAGAGGTCTCTTGTTGTATAGGAAAAAAAGTCTACAAGGGTGGCCTATGTTTTTTTCCAAGGTTTTTCTACTTTTTTCTACTTCTGAGTGGAAGATGAGCTCTGATAGTGTTCTCATTCTTAAGATTATGCCCTTGGCTTTCCATTTTTATCATCATTTCCCCACATCTCAGACAGATAATTTTGAAAGGGTTTTGCTTGGTCCAACAACTGCATGCTCTCACCTGTACCACACAGTATCTCTGTGTGTGCATATGTGCTGACCAGGATGTTTCAGACAGCTTTTGGTCAGAGAAATCTTGTATGTTGGAATAAAAATATCTCTGGAGATGTATGCAGCTCAGTTGCAATTCTTGATGGAGGTGAATTCTGCTTTTTCCTCCTACCCATCTAGTGCAGTAGATAGGCTATGAACAAGGCAGGCTGCTTGATATGCTGAGTGACAGCTATCCAGGGAGGTGGCGTGACAGCCTGTTATTTCTCAGAAATGTCTATTCAGTGGCATATGTCATATTTCCAGCCTTTTGCTCCATTTTAAAATGGAAAAAGATAGAAATACAGATTTTTTTTTATAAGATGGATGCTTATAATTCATGCAGGCCTTTAATTCTTGAGATTTTTCAAAGAACTATAACATGAAAATTAAAGTATTGTATTAGACAAGATTTTGTTGATGGAAGAAAATGAAACATTCTTAACACTTAATGATCTCAGTCGCTCTGAATTTTTCTGATTCTACTCTGTAGCTTTTAAGCCCTTCTGATAAATGAAAGTTGGTGATGGCTCTGTTGGAATAACTGGCGTGATTTGGCTGTAGAAATAGACTTACTTGCTGTGGGAGAGGCATTCTGTTGCAACAGAACTGTGTAGGACTGAGTTCATCATGACCTGGGTCCTGCTCAGCAGCTCTCAGTGCTGCCTGTATATGAGTGATTAATTAATGCCTAATAAGAAACTAGCAAAGAACATGCATGATAGGAAACAGACCTAAAGTTGTTGTCACAGTTTTACAAAGCAACAAGAACTGTGAAGTTTATTCTGCATGCAGATAGGTACCTGGAATGTCATTTTAGCTGTCACTCCTCAATCCTGCTCTGACAGCTGTAGGTTCAAGACAAATAGGAGTTTTCTCCTTAAAGGGGAGGGAAGGATCCTTAAATAAGGATGACAAAGGGTTTGGGGATCCATAACTGGTTTACTGTGAGGAGAAACACAAGATTAGACCAGTTCCTGGGTCTGTTCTGTCCAGTGTTTGAGGCACACTAAATAACAACCAGCACTGAGATCCTCTCAGTGGGTTAATGATTTATATTCTATCAGTAGGGTCAGTGGTTGATTTGGTTAAACCCTAGAGCATTAGAACTAATATTGCTTCCAATTCTTTTAATTATTCTTTATGTTAGTGCTGCACATGTGTGTTTTTCTTATTTTGTTGTTTGCCTCAGCAACTTAGCATGGAAGTGGACTATAGAATCTAGGTAATCAGGCACAGTGTTTTCCTTTCCAATTAACATATATAATTATGTAATGCATTGTAGCTCAGGCCAACCTCCCTACCTCCTCATCCCCCCCAAAAAATACAAACCAAAGGAAATGCATGCATATGCAACTATTGCTGGTTTAACAATAACAGACACCAAGATCCTATACAGTACTTTGCCTCAAAGCATCTCTGTAGGAAACTACTGCAGGATTGTACCAACAATGTACTAAAGCTCAATGCAATGCCTCAGGGACCTCATTTATTTTAAAATTAATCCAGTTTCACTTATTATTCCTCTCATATTTATGAGCACCAATGTGCATGTATCCAAGTAGTCTGTCTAGTGTTTGGGCATGAAGATGTGTGGATCCATGTGGCTTGGTTGGGTTTTCTTGCTGTGACAGATAGGTCTTTTCCTGGGTTCTTCATAGCTTGGTGACCATGTGCTGTTTCTGACAGGGATTCCTCTCTGTTCTTCTGTCTTGAGCCACCAGGATCTACTCACTAGCCTTTATCTCCTGATCTGGGAGCCCTATCTGAGAAGTGAGTGTCTTAAAGATGTGCAGGTACTCTGATGATGGCCTAGCCCAGATGCCACCACCATCTGCCACTTCCACAGCCCTTCCTCTGCCGGTCCTCTGCCAGACATTCCCTGCCATTCCCCATCTGTACAGGTCTTAACTTACCTGTTAAAGTTCTGGGTGCCTGAAAATACCCGCCTGACGCAGTTAGGTGTCCAGTGCTGAGGGATGCTGACACTGCGATTGTGTTATTGCAAAGCAGTTATACAGTTAAGGTGCATTAGGTAGGACAGCACAATCCTGTTGCTATGCTGTTGCAGCCAGCCACTATGAGAGATGCAACCTCTTCATGCTGCATTTGTGTCAGCACAGCGATGTGCAACCCTTAGAACTGTCAAGCCCAAGCTTTGATTATACATTTCACCTTAGGTTTCTCATTCTTCACCTTTCTGACTCAACAGCATTCATTTCCAACCTGTAAATGCAGCTTCAGTGTTTTCCTCTCTTCTGTATCCAGTGTTGGTGTTTCACTGCTGTTAGGTTTGCAGAAGTTGCTGTCGTGTTTGTGAGGGTACACAACCAGCGTTGCTCAGAGCACATGAGCCTGGCTTTACTGCTGGCAGCATAGTTAGCGGTGCATGAATAGACCCTGTTGCATTTCTCCAGTTGCTGTTACAAAATGTGAAACATGACATGAAATGGATCCTTTTTTCTCAAAAAAAAGGATTAGGTTCCCTTGTACACAACATAGCATCTGGAGCGCTTATTCATAATACACAAAACTAAAAAGCCCTTTCCTTCTGCTTATAAAACAGCCACGCATTTGCTTCATACCTGTATGATAATAGCGCCTAGGTGATGCTCAACAAAAGCAAGGCCATAGCATAGCAAACAATGTAACACATCAGAAACAAAACCTAGCTAAAATAGCAGCGCTCTATAGGAAGGGAAGGTAGTTTTATTTTAAAACAAAGTCAATTTGACATGCTTTCACCCACTCTCTCATATGCATGTTCACAAAAACACTGAGACCATGTCTTCAGGTGGTTTTTCTGGCATTCAGTCACCAAGTCCAAATGATCCGGCCAGGATTACAAATGTCAAGGGATTCAGGTGAGTCCTCATCACCTCTCATGGGGCCTTAATGGTTGTGAACGTCCTCTGGTTTTGGATGTGTCATTCGTACCTCATAGGAGGTGACAGGGATTGTCTCTCCATCTTACCACACCTCTGAGAGCTATCAGTAGCACTGCTGATTTACTCACTATCTTTTGTCTCCTTATGTGGGTATCTTATGTCTCCAACTGTAGTGTTTGTATCTTCCCACCTCAGCAGCCCATCCCCATGGACTGAAAGGCAGTATTTTCTTATATGTATAATGTTAGGCTGAAAGAAGGATAGCCAAAATCAACATAAAAGCTGCTTAAACAGTAGCAGTTCAGTGTAGGTGTTGGGACATGCAGTGGTTCCCAGGTCATCTTTGCTGCTTAGGGTGAAACGATCATTCCTGTGGGGACACAGCATTTGCAGCAGCGTGTCCAGCTCAGGATGCAGCTCTGAAGAAACATGAAGCATCTTGTTACTATCCAACATGCCTGCTAGAAGGATACCACTCCCCTACCAGCTCTGCTAGGAGAGCAGTCTTTGGGATGATTTCCTAGCCTGCTTTTATAAAAAATCATCAGGATTGGCTAAAGAAGTTTTCCTGGTGGCACAGATATATATTCTTCATTTAAAAATAAAAAAACTCATGTTCCTTTCTACACATCCACCTGCCCTTGGGTTTCCACAGATTTGCTTGTAGAGCCAGAATAGGCAAAAACTGGGGATTAAGTTAGTTTGAATCAGTTGGGCATGAGTTGGGAAGTCTTTGGCTGAAGGGGCTGCCGCCTCCTGGAGAGGGGCTGTGAAGGACCACTTGGGAGGTATAACCTCTTTTTCCAGAGCAGCCCAGTCGACAGTCCCCCAGAAATCCACCCACTGCCTTATGCCTGGCTCCACTTGACATGTTTTATCTGGACTATACAGATTTAGAGAGGATGTTTTGACACAGGTGGTGTGAATGCATTAACCTCTAACTTCTAGAAATAGTCACATCTGTCCAGAAACTGGGTGCACAGGTCAGGCCTCAGGCAGTATCTTTCCAATTATAATTTGAAGCACTTGTGTTTCTATTTATGCTCTAGATCAGTGTCTTCAGTAAGTTTTGTTCTAAAGACTGAGTGCACACTGGTTTTGAGGCAATTATGACTGTGCTATTGCTATGGAAATGCCAGACTGGTAACACTAACTGAAACATTTAGAAAGCAAAGAACTATTTTAATTTGCTAGTGATAAAGCCATTACTTTTCATGAAGAGAGTAATGTCCTCTGTGAAAGTGGAAGTGCTGGTTGCCATGACCCTCTTCTCCTCAGCATCCTTAATCAATCTTCTCCTGACTAGATGTCCTCTGTCCCTGCACCCTCCAATCATTTCATCCATCAGATTTTTCCTTTGGGGGCCAGCTCCCTCTGCAAACCCACAGAGGGAATGGCAGGAACCTTATTTGGATTTGGAGGAACAAGTTGCTGAGGCTACTCCTGGACTAGCTTGCAGCTGTATTTATCACTGTATACCTTTTTTGTGGAAAAGCAATACACAGCAACAAAATGGTCAACCTTAAACTTGTGCAATATCTTTTACAACTATGGCTACACTCTGATCTTTTGAGAAATCCACTGTACATCCTTTTGCTTTGTGCAGTGTCATTCATTTCTATGCATGGGAATGCTGCACTTGGAAGTCATCGAGACCCAGTCCCAGCATATGGTCTGTGCACCTCTGGTGCCTCCTGTGGTTCATAGTCTCTGAGTAGGGAAAACTGAAGCATGATTTGCAAGGTCTGAAATGTTTTATTCTCGTTGGCTTAGTGCACATCCAGGTAGCTTTTTGGAAAGAATGGAAAAATTTGTGTGTCCACTGACTGTTCCTAGTGGCCTAAGTTAAATATTCTCGACTTCTGAATATGAGTTTCCATGGAAAGTGCACTGTGATGTGTCCGATAGGCTTAACTTTAGCATGTTAGCCTGCATTTCTGAAGCAAATACGGTATGTATATGTTGAAGGAACTAACACAGATCTCCTCCTGAAGAAGCAAGTGTATGAAGAAAAAACTTTGTATGAAAGATCCAGTGTGTACTCAGAATTCCTAGACCACGCCATGTTAGAAACCCTACTTTTGTTAGGTTAACATGTTTCTGTAATCAGAAATGAAATGGAAACACTTACAGGAGAGCTTATGGAATAAGAAAGCCACATGATGAACTGCTGTACAAAAACTGCTGCTCTGGAAGCGGGTTTTACTGCATCTTTAAGCACTGCTTGCTTTGGTAAGGTGGCTACATCCACATTGAACTTAACAGCTTTTCTCTCTGTGTTCTGTGCTCACTGGTGATTTCTTAGTGATGGCTTCTTGCATACTTTAAGCTCTAAAGTATGTTTTCGCTGTTGTTACACCCGTTTGTCCACAGACCTAGTGCAGTGACAGGGATGTGGGTTGCCCTCTGACAGACACGCTTGGCAGGGCTCTTCTCTGAGTTTTATGCAAAGAGATATTGGAGAATGCTCTCCTTGCAGCAGCTCTGCAATCCCAGAAGATGGAGTGGCAGCAAAATGTGACTTGAGAACTAAAAAGCCTGGCTTTTCAGATCCCATGTGTTATTTGGGAGCTGGCACTTAGTAAAAGCACCCATTAACTTGAAAACTGAACAAATGTGCTATGATAACTAGTGAGAAACAAAGAATATGGGACCCCTGAATACCATTTTAATTAAAAACATTTTTCAGAGAAGAACAGCGTTTTAAATGCATGCTATCTTGGCAGCTCTGAGAGGAATATTAGTAGCAATATGATCTAGAAACTCTGACAGTCACCTTTGGAGAAAGAACAGCTCAAACTGCTGGGCACAGTCAGATATGCCCTTTCCAGATCCATGTGGAGCTGTAACCAAGTTACTGCCCTGCTCCCAGAAGTTACCAATTTCTCAGTCGAGTAATTGAAAATGTGAGCACTTACAGTTCGCTGTGATAAAATGAGTTTGCTTAAATCCCCCAGCTGAGGGGGTGCTGATTTCTGACTGAGCTGATGTAACTGACAGCTGTGGCCAGTAGCTTTTAAACAGCTCTCACTTGATTGCTTGTAATTGCCTAATTATAGTTTGAGTCAATTAAAAAAATACACTTCTGTTTAAACTGTCATTAACGCATGTTGGAGTTGGGGATGCTGTCTTCTAAATCAACTTTTTAGAATAACAGAAAAAATTGCATTTTTTTTTTCTCAAACACTGCTGGATTTCCATAAATTGCAATATTGTACATTAAGCCAGAGTGCTAAAGTGCTAAAATGTGAAAAATACTGGCATGCAGAAGTAAGATCCTAGGGCAGATTGTCTTTCATTTGTTTTGTCAAAAATTGGCCAATATATAAAAGAAAATAGTTATCTCTATTGTTTGTGATTCCAAGGGCCCCCTTGTCTGCTCCTCCAGACTTTTTCTTCATGTTTGCTGTCAGTCATCAAGGTTGTGACTTTATGAGCCTTTAACGGCTGACTCGTTGCTGCAGTTGTTTTGTTTCTCCTTTCTGGGGCCCCCTGACTCAGGAGTCTCCAGTTTTGAAGCGTCAGTGCTAGTAGGAAGCCTAAACTTAAATTACATCAGTTTTGTCATATCTTTGTCCATCTCCTGACAGCTCAGAGGCTTCTCTGCTCATTTGCTATGTACTGACCTGCCCTAAAATTCAGATGTCTGGTTTATGTCAGTGTTGGTAAAATAAATCCACGCATGTTTATCCAGTACAATCTTGTTAAACTTTAATAATAATTTCTGCTTTCCCAGTGTCCTCAAGACTGTTGATACTGTGGAAATGCACTGATATGACGTGTCGAGGTGGTAAGAATTACACTAAGAATACCCTGTAAGCATGGAAAATCTGTCATTTGTGTGCTAACACACACTTCATACCTACTGCCTTTTGTTAGCTGGAGGCTTGGGTTGTGTGGTTATATTCCTCATAGAATGTTGAGGTTGTTGTTTAAATAAACACACACATATATACGTATATATTTGCGTGTATAAACACAGCCTTTTGACTTGGAGCATACTTTGAGATGACAGTAGCTACAAAGGTTTGAAAACCGCATGAGCTGGAGGATTTAACTCTTTTGCAGTCATGAATTCAAGTCTCAGCTCAGAAATGCTGTTAGCTCCTGGTTGCTGAGCAGTCCCAGATGAGTCACTGCTATCAGCAGCAGAGGACTCCATGTTGGGGAGGTTTTCTGTTTCTGCTGCCTCCATGGTAGAGGCAGATGTGGGAGCAGGGACTGAGCAAGAGCAGCTGTGGAGCTCAGAGGCTTTTTTGTACTAAGAAGGATTGAGTTTTTAAGGGGAACAGTGGTACCTGAAATACAAGGATGTGTATGTGTCAGCATTTTGCCCCCGTGATAAAAACAGGGAGGGTGGAGGTTGCCCCAGAGCTGTACACATCCCCTGGACCCAATAGATTTATTACTGTGCTGCATCCCATAATTTGTATCTTTGAAGTAATGCATGTCAAACTGGACAGTAATTGAGGGGAAAATTACCATTTACTGGGGATTTAACAGATGTGACATTTGTTAATATGCAATAAGCAAGGCTGATATCACAGCACATAGAAATGCATGGAAAATTGAGTGAATCACTGTAACTGTTAATGAGTTTCTGAGGAATCTCCTCTATGGCTGGTAAGAACCTTTCTTTTATTAGTTTGAGACCATCAAAACAGTTTATCTGCCCTGTGGGGGTTATTAACATATGCCAAGAACATTAAGATAATATCAGGAACACAGAATGAGAAATAATAATTTAGGGCCTGAAATGTAATGGCCTCAGGAGAACATGTGGACTGGCAACTGTATAGAGTGGTAAGCCAAATATTACTGGGGTTTTCTTTCCAACTATGCCACAAATGGCTTTGTGGCCAGGAAATCCATTTTACTTCCCTGTACTTGAGTCTGTAATGAAAGTATCCATTGCCTATCTTCAACATCTGTCAAATCTTCATTAGTGAAAGGCTTTGGGATATTACTGTGTAAGTTATTGAAGATGTGTAAGGCTTATTATAGTATCTTAGCCACAAATATCACCATACACAAAAAGCTAGCATGGAGTTGGCCCTGTTTCCTGAATGAAGCAGCACTTTGTTTTGTTAACATGTTGCCCTTCTTTCATTCAAAAAGATTTGTGCTTACCAAAAGAGTGCTTTTATGAAATGAATATTTGTGAATGAGAGTCTTAAATTATATTTATTTAATTCCGCCAACCTCATTGTAGAATGGAGGTCTGGCAGAAAACATGTCTGTATTGCTTCAGTCTATGTCATTTACTTGTACTATGGGATTTTTGCAATGGGGAATAACCCTGACTGAGTACACAGCAGATATCTTTCTTGAGTTCTTCATGTGTTGTTTTAGTATAGTAACCATGTGTAGGATCAAATCAAAGGGATTAGAGGAAGAAAATGATCTGAAGTTTATCATATCAGTTCACACATGTATATATAGCCTGCATTACTGCTAAATTTTTGAGGCTATTTTTACAGAGAAATCATGAGGTATGTATTAGCAAGTTGACTGGTAATACTTCTAGCAAGAACAAAAAAGTGAGTGTAACTAAAAACGTTAGTTTTCTTTAGCAAAAATAAATGGCATCTGTGAAAAGCAGTCAAGAAAACAAAGTGATTTGAATACACAGACATAATTAAAAGAAGACTAATCTCTTCATTGGAGGAAATTTTTAAGTTACGATGGAAGCACTTAGTGAAATAGCATGGTATTAGCATGATCGAAAATGTGGGGACTGGGACAAGATGACATGGTAGTAACTAAACTTGTGTTTAAAAGCTCCATATTTTGGCAATTAGCTGTGAAAAAACACAGTGAGGGGGAAGAAAATCATGTCTGGACCTTCTTCTGTAGGTGAGTATCTGGGTTTTCTTTCTATGCGTGAAATAGTTGAGAACAGAGGTTTTATAATTTCTCTGTCATATAATTAAAAGTTTGTCCCATTATAACTGTGCAATTTACGAGAGAACAAAAAAGATATTAAAGATTGCTTAAGCTACTAAAGACTGCTTAAGCTGTCCAGAAATGAAAGATTTAAGCTGTACATTTTCCACTGAGTTTTGGAAGACACTGCAAAAAGGAATTTAAAATGTCCTTTGTCTGTCCCACAGAAAATGTGGGAGCAAACTCCATTTTTGCCATTGCATTGACATAAAAAGAAACTCAATGTTTCAATAATGACAGTAAGAAACTGCTGTCGCAGAGGCCAGATAGAGTTTTTGAGCAGAATTAACGATGCTCACTGACTTAACTCATTTGATAGCTGAGTATTGATTTACACTTTTTGAAAGCACAACAAATCTCCAAATTTACTAATCAGCTGAAAAATAAGAACATACACTTATTTTCTAGATATACCTTTTAAATTCCGTCTTTTGTTACTGCCTGACATTGTAAGTGTTGCTATTTCTGTCCCAATTTTTTGGCATATGCTTTTAATACCAATATGACAGAATCCATCTGAGTATATTTGGATGGATAGCTGACAGAAGTGAAGAGCTGAAGAATCTTTATTTAAGGATCTGTTGCCTCTACAATTCTGAACATTTTTTGCCAATTTTTTTTATTTAAAAGTCAGACATTCAAAGCCTTTGGTAAGGGATATACTGTTAGATATAGGTTTGGTTGAAGTTAAGATCGCTCTGTGGTTGTTGTTTCCTCCCCTAGTCCCTTACAGTGTCCACCTGCTGCTGAAAACCAGAGCTTTTAGATTCTGAGTTATAATTTGCTGTACTCTACTGGGGCAGTTTGGAAATGTAATTTAATGTAATGAGTCACAAGCTCAGTTTCATCACATGAAGATCAGGCGAAAACAGCCATCAATTATGCCAAGGCATTTTGTCTCACTCATCTCTCCAGCTTCATAGCTCGTTTCCCTATTTCAGTCAGGGTAATTCACCTTACGCCAGAGATCTGGAAGTAATGTTTGGGCATGACTGATTCCTCTCTTCTCTTCATAACAGGCCTGCTTGGTGCTCATGTTTAAAATAAATTTCTTGATGTCAGCTGAGCTGTGCACCGCTCTGTTGCGGCTGTTGGATAAACCTGTGGGGCGAAGGCTCGAGCAGCGTGCCAGAGCTACAGGTGCTTCCAAAGGATCAGCTTCTACTTCAGTGGTGCTATTCCTCTCTTGGCAGTAGAGGAGTGCAGTCCTGCTTGCTATCAAAGAGAGGATCCTGGTGCTTTATTGCAGGTGGACCCAGTGGAGAGGAGGTGTTGGTATACTGTTGGAGTCAGCGTGGTGAGACCAGCAAAGTGGGGGCACCTGAGACCTGCAGGTGTCTTGTTTTCATTATGCATGTCAGAAACACAAATTAATAACCTTTTTTTTGGATTGCTTAAGGGGGAAATGATATAACCTTTCTAAATCTCCAAGTGTGGCCTAGGTTGCACAAGCTACACAGCCTTCTTAAGATTTATGTCCTTGACAATGTACTTGCAGTGCTGTTGTTGATTTATGTTCTCATGTTTGTCCTGTTTTACAAATACTAATATTTTCTCAGGTATTTAAAAAGCCACACCCCTGTTTTATGTGAAATATATCCATCCTTCACCCTTCTAGTTATACACAATAAATCCTTTAAAAAAATTCAGCTTGAACACAGCAACAAACAATAACTAAATCACATATACAAGAACATATCCAGCAAATAGCCTATTTGTTGCATAAATATATCCATAACATTTTTATGGGTCATTGCTACATCAAACCCCTCAGTTGTACTCTCCTTTTATCTCTCCAGCTTCCCACAAAAGGTAATAATATCTCAATAGAGTTGAGCTAAAGACCAAAATTCTTTGTGTTTGGGAAATGGCACTGACAAAATTAATGGGCACCCAGAGAATGACCATGCATGTATGTGAGTTTAATCACAAGCCTCAGAATTGTCCTGGTTTCTGGAAGGTGTCTGGCATGGGACAGGTTCCTCAGCAGACTGCAGTACCATAGATCTTACCTGGCATGCTGAGTAGGCAGTGCGAACAAGTGCCATGGTGTCTGTATGCAGTGATGAAGAAGATATTCATGCTACGTTACAGACTGCTGCAGATGCTTTTCAATTGCTGCAATTAAGATGAACAGGCCAAATCAATGTAACGTACTGTATGGAGATGTTTGACATGCTGCTCTGAAAATGAGATCTGTAGCATTAAATTATAAATTATTCTGTGCAATGTGAATTGCACATACCAGGTCTTATATAAAAGGCACATCCTGAAAGCATAGCAGCAGAAAATAAATGAGAATGTCCTCATGCATCTTAGCTTTGAAGTCTGTACAACAATTTAAAGATCTATTATTGATTTGCTGCAGAAACATCAGAACATCTATCAAATGGTTTTATTCCACTTTAGCTGGAAATGCTGATATTTGCCTAGTTGACTGATTGTTCCATGTGTGCATAAGTCTAAGCCAGTGGAAAGAATAAAAAATAATAACAAAGTAATAAAATCAGTGTAGGGCAACACTGGCCATGTTCTGCTTCACTTTCTGAGAATACATGCAAGGAATTCATGAGTTTATTAACCAAACAGTTCACCTTTAAAATTAGCTTAAAAAAAAAGCCAGATATATAATTTTTACTGAAAGAAAAGAATACATGCTCTAATTATCTTTCCATTTAACTCATCTGAATTTTCCCTTTCTCCTCTTTACACCACAGCCATCTAAATAAGGATGTAAGTGCTGCCTCCGTACTGTCTAGGAAATGAGATGCAGAGATGCTGTTGCCCCTGTTGCCTCCAGGTGCTGCCTGGGATAAGGCTGGGATGCTTTGGAGGTGCAAGCTAGGACTTCCACACCATCAGCCACTGGATCATATAAATGTACTTGCTTGGATCTGTGCTGGTTTGGGTGTGAATGCTGCACTGTGTGGCTTTGTGTGGTACACAGTGCAGCACACATGCTCTCTCTCTTACTCTCCATTCATCTCTTCTTGCCCTGGGACCAGCCTGGCCCCCTTGCAGAGTGGGGTAGGGGCAGGTGCCTCCACCTCCTACAGGCATTTTTTCTCATCTCATCCTTTTTCTTCTGCTGTTTTTGCTTTGTGTAATGGGAAGGCAGCTTGTGGCATGGCAGGGGCTGCCAGGACGCTTGACTGGCTCTCAGCCTGCCAGCCAAAATCCTCTGCTATGCTCAGTGCCTTGTCACACATGATGCTTCTGGTCCCTTGCAGCAGGGATATTGCATGGCTACATGTTTGGAGAGGGCCTGCAAAAACAAGATCCTCATCTTGATTACACCTTTGATGTCAGCATGATGCTGACATCCCACCTACTGTCAGGAATTTACTGAGAGAGATGACAAGGAGTAACAGCTTTTGGGGTGGTACAACCAGGCTGCACCCACTGTGGTGGCCGCCTCCTCCCCGTGCTGGCTGGGTTCTGCCTTCCCTTGGTGGAGAGAAATACCCATGTTGGTGCACGCATGTTTCTTTTTCTCCAGTTTAATGAGCTCACAACCCCTAAAGGAGATGCTGCCATTGTAATGGGTACTTTTTGTGGTGGCATGTGAAGCTTTTTGGCACCATGTGGGCAAGTGTCGCTGTGCATATGGAGTATCACACAAATTTGCTTTCTCCTGTTCTTCTCCATTAGGGTAAAAAAAACCCAAACCCACAAGGAACACTTTGGTAATTCTTATATAAAAAGCAGATGCCTGCAGCTCATGAGTCTGAATTAACTCTGTGGTAAGAGGTGATTGTTCTGAGAAGGGGTCTTGGGGAGGCAGATAGGGACGGCTCCTTTAGAAACCCCGTCAGCGCCGCGATGCTGTGACCCAGTGCCAGCACCAGCTGATAAACACATCAGCTGCTGGCAGGGAAGCAAAAGGGGAGGTATGGTTTGAACCATGGACAAGCTTTAACAAAAATGCATCTTTTTTTCTTACTCCTACTCTTTGTACTGTGGTGTTGCTATTATATGGAATCAGATTTTTGACCTATTAAGTGATACACTTGCCATGTCTGTATTCAGTAAAAAGGAAGAAATGAAGTGGATGTGACCACAATTTCTGTGCAGCTGAGGCCAAATGCAGCATGGACAGCAGTCTCTTATATCTGCAGTGAAGGAACGAAATTTAGGAAAACATTTTAGAGCATTAGCAGAACTCTGCAGTTAAAGTGCAGCATTCTGCCAGTCAGACTCTTGAAAAATCAGTAGCAAGGTATGCACTTACTTTTTTACAGAGAAGGTTACAATTTTCTTACAGCAACAAAATTAGCATTAAGAGCTGGCTTCATGCAGACATTTATATGCTGGCATGAGTCATGAACTTGAAAAGGAGTCTGCCTAGGTAATTTTCTCTGCATTATTGCAGATCTTGTTATTTGCTCATGTATTTTTTTAAAGGATCCATTTAAAATTAACTTTAACCATAAGACTTTGGGCTGAATTTAATTTTAGTACTCTTCAGCATGGCTTCCAATACAGGAGGAGATGGTGGAAATTCAGTTTTAAATTCATGAAACTCTTGTGCTTTAAGTACTTGCCTGGCATTGAGTGGATCCGCCACAGAAGACCAAGCCATGTGTATGATCTTTTGCAAGTCATTCCCTGCTTCTGGTGTCATCTTTAAAATGGGCTAATTATATTCGTCGTAGAAATGTCCCAGGAGTTGAAAGTCTTTGTGAAGAAGCCTGGTTTCATGATGGCAGAGATTTCCTGAGCAGGGATCTGATGTGTCACATGTCACAAAGCTGAGATCTTGCAGGGATGGTTGAAATGCCATCATACATGTGTGGAGAGAGCTGAGTCACTTACCTCTTTCTTCTCAGGCTGTGGCAGTCAGGAAAACAAGCACAGGCTGGTACCAGCGCTAACTCTCATAGCAACCACCTATTTGCTTCAGAATGACATCCCTCTGGAAATCTCAGCTAAGGGCACCCCTTAAGTGCTGGGAGATGCCCCGAATCTAAGACAGCACTGCAGAGCCCTCTTCTTTCCACCCTCATTATTGCTCCTCTTGCCAATACTTGCATGTAAACAAGAAGAGGTTCAAAATATGGGGCAGAATTAATTGGAGAAGTTATTCTGTATCCCTGTGAACCTCTCTTTTTGACCTGTGTTTTGATGTGGTCTACATACCCATCTAACTGTGCTGGCACAGAGCTTCTGAAGGCTTTCAGTGGCACTGGCTTATGACCACAGGTGCAAATTGGCATCTACAAATAGGCAGCAGATTCAAAAACGCGCTTGTGCTGCTGAGCACATCACTGATGTACTTACCATGTTGAGCCTCAAGAGTACAATACGGAATTTTTGGGATATAACAAACATAGCATGCTAGAGTTATTGATTGTTGTGCAAACTGCAGCACTACTCAATAAAAGTAAAACCATACCTACAATAAAAATGCTTATATTAGAAAATCCATCTGTCCAAAAGAAAAAAAAAAGGTGCTTTAGGTCTGGCTTTAGAGTTGCTGGCTTGGGAAAGTGCTTTTCATTAAACATTTTTTTTAATGCTTGGATGCATATTTTGATGACAAATTTTGGACAACAGGTATTTATCTCTCGGGGAAAAATTAAATTTTTTTTAGCGTACTGAATTCTTGAGTAATCAATTGGTTGCCATCCATAGATAAATGTATTCTAAAATTATGATTAATATGGCTTACAAGTGTTACTGTGAGAGTCAGTTTGGAACAGCTTGAATACCTAATGTGATAAGAAACTGCGATCAGTTGCATGATAATGTAATGTTTTTTTTTAAGTTTGTGCTGTATAACTTTTCTGAAACTTGCTTTCCTTCAGGAAGAAAACCAGGTAATTTTTGTCTAATACTGCTTTGGCAGCATGAAGACATCAAACTAATCAAACCGTTTGATTCATACTGAATTTTTTAGTGTCAAGCCTCATTTTACACAAGGAAAGAAAAGACTTTGTTTTGGGAGAGATTTCTGGAAAAATCTAAGAGACAGAAGCACCAAAAGTCAGTAGTGTTTGGGCTTCCATATGGGGCATGCACTTCTCCCACCTGCACTGGGTTTGGGATGGTACTTCAGAGCAGACCCATTCCATTTGACCATGTGTAGTGACCATGTGATATCAAAGGCACAGCACTTTCCCAGCTCCCTGACATCCCAGATGAGCACTCTTAAACCATTATAAGTAAATTTGCTTTCCAGACTCAAATGCTTCTGAAGGCATTGCTGCTGGAAAAGGTGTCTGGATGAGTGGCTTGGGTTGTTAAGGAACGTCATGTTGGGAGTAGCATGCTTAGAAAAAGGCCTGGGGAAAAACTTACCCCAGCCAATATATGGCTTAGATACCAAACTACGCAGCAAAACCAAGCTAAATAAACTTAGATTTCTGTTTCTACTGCTGATTGATAGCTGCTCACTATGCGTCATGATTTCATCCTTCTCCTTGGGTTTACTCTTTTCTATTTTTGAGAACCCTTTTTTCAATGTGTTTCTTCATCTTAAATGTAACAGGTATGAAAAGAGAAGCCCATGGTGTTCCTTAATTTCCTGGGTGCATGGTTGTTGAAGAAAGGCAGACTTGAGAGACCATCTGGTCAATCTTCATAGGCAAAAGCCAGACTTCTGTCTGACCTCCCCTGGGATTACTGTCCTTCTCACAGGAGGACATATGGTCTCTGTCCTCTCCAAAATTAGCTTAAATACCTGCGAGAGATGAACATGCAGGAAAACAGCAGGATGATTAAATGTTCCCAATACTGTGTTGCCGAAGGGCTGCCTTCAGTGATGTCCACCTCTGTATTCCACCACATACTCCATCGGGAAAAATACTGTATGGTCTCTAGCTACAAAAG
>NW_010180476.1:0-1080 GCF_000695765.1 Mesitornis unicolor | reverse complement strand
TGCTTGCAACCTCAAGTCCTCTTTTGTCTTGGAAATGAAACTGGTGGCATTTTTTTCTGAGCCTGTTTCTTTTTTTTTCCCTCCAAGCGTAGAGCCTTTTTCTCCACAGACAAGGGTGAAAACAGGCACAAGTTGAAGGTTGAGAAAAATTCCCAGTGTTTAAAACTATGGTTAAATGTTCTTTCAGGAAGAAGAAATGAATTGCATTTTGCTAAAACATCTTAAACCTGGTGGGAATAGAGTGATTCCTGGCAACGGTGCTTCTCTCTCAAGCTGTCATTTTGAGAGGCTCACCCTTTTTCTGAAATACTTTCTAGGCTAGACACTAATTCCTCTGCTGACTTCTATTTATCTATCTCACTTATTTATTTTCTCTTCCTTTGCTCTGGAGGAAGGGAGTGTCCATTTCAGATTCTGGTTGCTTTTTCAGTAAACTATGAATTTAGGCTGTTTGTGCCGCACCTGGCAGAGCGAGGTCTCTGCTCACGCCTGGGGCTCTCTGATATCACAGCAAGGCTGGAGGAGTCACACTGCCTTGGGAATAGCAGCAGTGCAAGGGATTTGGGGAGACTACATGTGTTTTAGGGTCTCTCTGGCTTCCAGGCAGCATTGGTGAAGTGACCCAAATCTAGTCATTCTTCATTGCAAGAGGGAAGGAGGACACACCAAGAGGGGTGAGCTCCTCAGTAAGGACTGGGGACAGGGGGGAATGGGCTGCAGGGAAGCACCACGCATGGGCGCTGGCTCTGGGGGTAACACAGACATTTCCCACCTGGTCTGGGCTCAAGAACCCTCTTACATTTAAACAAAATCATCATTCAGGAGTTTGTGTCTTCGTATACAGCTGCTGCTGTGTGGGCCTGCTAGGTAAATTGTTTTGGGATAACTCAAATATGAAAAGCGTAAAGAGAACATTCCTTTTACTGGATTGTATTTTAAAGAAAGCCAAAGTGATTTCTAAAGGTAGTCAGGCAGGGAAAGAATTGCCGGTAAAGAAAATTTTGATTCCAGCTTTGAGAGGAAATTTGCATTGTCCTGTTTCCTTTTCCATATATATATATATATATGTATATATATATA
>NW_010180475.1:0-4951 GCF_000695765.1 Mesitornis unicolor | reverse complement strand
GGTAGGCCGCACCCCCGGGGGAGAGAGAGCCCTGCCGCAGCAAAACCCTCAGTGTCGGTGATCCCGAATCGCCTCCGCTCTCCATGCCCGGCTAGGGGGCAGAAGAAGCCGAGGGGGTGGGATACGGCCCGCCGCTTCCCCTCCTGCCCTGCGCGAAGCTGCGCCCTGTCACCGTGCCTTGGCGTCGGAGTGACCGTGCCGGCAGGGAACAGCGCTTTAGGGACCCTCCCCGCAGTAGAAAGTGAGCTTGTCAGCCGTGCCTCTTGCAATTTGGAGTGCCGGGAAGTGCACGTCATCGCAGTAATGATTTCAGAAAGCGTTATCTTGTGCTGTGGCACGCACACAGTGTGAAAAGGAACGTGTGTAGACTTGGATGCTCTGGGGTTCACTCACTGGCTGTCAGGGTGCTGCTGGCCTGGGTTTGCTGGTTACCGACAGGCTGCAGTGATACCAGGCACCCCAGACAGCACCCACAGCTCATCTTGAGCCCACTTTGTGGAAAATGAGGACTGTACTGAGTTGAGTTTATCCTCTCTGTCCCCCCTTTTCCCTCAGTGAATGGGAGTAAAGGTAAAATAAATCCCTCAGCAGAAGCTGTGTTCTTCCCTGTGCTTGTGGGGCAGATGGTTTGGAGGAGCTGGGCTTTGTGCTGGTACCATCAGGGGCTGTCGCAGAGGTCCACAGGTGAGCTTGAACCCGCGGCACCGAGTACTCGCTCCTCTGCAAACTCACGCAACTGTATTTCGTGCACAGTTCACTACGCAGAGCACAAACAGTTGCAATGGGGAGCAGCCATCCATTTAAAAAAATATTTGTCTGCCACTGATTGGCTACTGCTGTAGTGCCGAGGGCACCTCTTTGCCTTCATGAGCTGAATCAGTTCTTGCTGAACCATGTGAAACACCTACCCGATGTTGGCTGGGGTATTGAGGGTAACCACAGATGAGAAATTCAGTGCTTAAGGGGAGGGGGAAAGCAAACTGTTTCCTCCCCGATGAGTATGACTGCTCTTGAGAGCTACGTGATTGCTTGCAAAGCAGTGGAATTTTCCTCTCCTGATGCTTCTCTTAAACCATCCCAATTTGCTCCTAGTCACTGATCTGTGCTGCAGTGCTGTGTATTTCACATATGCCTGTTGCTGAAAACTGACAAATTAACAACTGTGCATATAAGTAAGTTATGCACTAGCATGATAATGCTTAGCAGCTGAATGGTGCTCAGGAGATGGTAGATTAACTGTGTATGTGCTGACTGGAAGAGACAGAGTAACGCTGTATTGAAGATGTTCTTTGGGTATTATCCTGGTGCTGCCACCTTCAGAAAGATCATTTATGTTTTAAGACTGTTTCAGTGATTTAGGTGGTTTACTTTTATGGTGGAAATCTTGTGTATGTGGGAGCGTTAATGTATGCAACACGAGTACCAGGGCATCAAGGGCATTGGGTATGTATTTTGATGAGCTCTATGGGGAAAAAAAAATTATTCAGCTGGAGAACTTCTGCCTCTCATTAAATTCAAATTAATTTACTTTAACATCCAGTTCCTGATCCATGAAATGAATGCTAGATTCCCAATTTGATGTATGAGTGCTGATATTCTGTATTAGGAAAGGCACTACGCTATAGTCCTTTCTGCACCACAGGCAGCACTGCCGAAAGAACGATTGGCTCTAACCATCACATGTTCTTGATGTGCCCTCATCTAAATAATTTTGTTTTCATGGATCCTTTCTCAATACACCCACCTTCTAGGTGAGCCCGTGGAGTGTACCAAAATATGTGCTCTTCTCCCTCTGTGGCAAACATCAGAGGAAACACGTGTAGCAACTTCGGTTCCTTTCTGACACCATTAGCCTTCATGCCAGTAAAGCTCTGCTGAGGCCTGGCTTCACTTATGTATTTTGCGGACTTCCTTTAGAGCGAAGGAAAAAAACCAGCAAGTGTCACAGTGACTGTCTGTTACACTTCTGATAACCAGGCTTTATTCTTCAAATAGGAGTTTCTCTTCCTTCTTTGTCACTTAAAGGGATGGCGGTTAAACTGAGAGATGAGTTTCTGTTTTGCTGATAACTTGGTATCTGAGAAATGCATGTTTTTTTCAAACTGTGTATGTATTCAGAATGCGTGTATATGATCAGTCTGACTTAAACACAAAATTACATGACAATATTTCAACCAAAGAGTTTGTAGTCCTAAAACCACAAGTATCTAGCATGAAACAGTGCTGAGTGTCTAGGTGCTCTCATAAAGGTGTATTTCATAATATGTTACTGGTGTAGGCTCCAAACTCTGCACACTAGGTGACTTTCACATTGTTTTATGGTCGAGCCTATGGCACTTGCACCATTTGCATTCAGTTTTTCTAACAGAAAAATCAAAGTGCTTCTGTCACAGCAGTTCTCAATGCTAACTGAGTAAGTGGCTTTCACTTACAGAAGTAAGCTAGCACTTCAATGCCACTTAATTTTCATTGTGGAGACAATGACCTAGCAAAAACTGTCTTGTTGCATCTAAGAACCCAAAAGTGTTGGTTTTCAAGTGATGCAACTTTGGATGTGTTAAGACAAATAGATATTCGGCCAGAGCTAGTTGCAACTTCAGGTCTTGATGGTTGCTTGCGTTTTTTGCCCTTTAAGAAGGGGTGACGGAGCTGGACTTTTTTTCTTATCTAGCCATGTTAATTTACAGTAATGTGCAACGAGACCTCTTTCTTTGAGCACAGGAGTCTTTGAGTGGTACAACACTGGCCTCAGACAGTGATTGAAGAAGCTGCCTCCAGCGAGAGCTTGAACCAGCTCTTCTTGCTTATCTTTTCTGAGAATCCACATACAAGTGCACCCTGTTGCACTTTCATGCTGTGTCTGCTGTTGATTTGATCACGTTTCTGTTAAAGACAGCATGTGTTTTACCCAGCTAAAGAGACTGGTGGCCCAAATACTGCTGCCGCTGCCCAAGTCTGCATTTCTTTGAGCAGCACATTTTCTGCTGCCCACTGGATGGGTGGCATCTGTCACGCCTGACAGTTTCAGTGTGGTGGTTTAATTACCCAGCCCTCCACAGAGCAAAGGCTACTGCTGCATCCAGATTTGCTATGTTTTCTATAACTTCATCATGCTAGCTGCTTCGATTGAAGATGAAAAGGTCATTAAAGTCATTATGTAGTCTTTCCATGCTTCTCATTTCCTGTGTTGTCACAGTCTCTTCAACAAAGTGTCGCTGTTTGTCTGTGTTATTCTGATGTGTTAAAAATCTTTCTCTGGAAATGTCTGTTAAGATGTGAGAAACCATGAAGTTTACTCGAGTGTTTAATGACTTGCAGTGCCCCCTTTTTTTTGTGATGTGCAAATTAGAATCTTATTTTTGATCAGGCAATATGAAAGCTACAGACCTCAGCTGCACATGCTACATCTGACAATTGTGTACCTGAAAGGGGAAGGGACTTAACTTTTTTGAACATCTTAAAATACTTTGTATCTAAAGCTGCAGGTTCAGGCACCATGCTGGTTTGAATTGATTGTGCACCATGTCATCGCACTGTGATTATGCACGGGTTGTTCTACGAGGTGCATTCGGCTTATAAAATGCTAAATACAATTGAATTCTGGTCTTGAAACTGTAACAAGTGTGTTGCTCTGTGAAAGTTAAATACTTGCATCAGGGAGAGGATCTGCAGCAGCTCCAGCAGCAGTATTACTAATGCAGATCATTAAGAAGGAATTAAAACAAAAACCACAACAAAAATTCAAATAAAAAACCCCACCAAAATGACCAACCCCCCCCCCCAGCCAACCAACCAACCCACAACAGAGCAGTTAAGGACTTGAGACTTTGCTGACACAGGTATACCAACTTGTGATGGTGATCGTGTTACTCGCTCTTCTTTGTGCTGGTCTGAGTCCCAGGGGTAAAGTGTTCCAAGCTGTGTTTTATCTGAAGAGGCTGAATTCTGTTTGAGAGGTTTCTTTACTCTCTGCCAAGGAGCATCCCCGTGTGGTAGAGAGCCACAGGACATGGCCTGTGCCCCTTGAGAGGCCAGGGAAGAGCTTAAAGATGGAAAGTGCTCTTTAGGAAGCAGCTGTCTGGATCTGTACTCGTGTCCCAGCAGATCCAGTGGTATCCCTCCCATTTGACAGTTAGATTGTCCTTTTCATAAGTGATAATTTGGGTAAATGCAATGCGCACACCAGCACAGCTGTCAGTCCTACCAGGTACATTCTCAACTGTGGGGTTGTTCTGGTACTGCCTGGGGGCTGCACAGCAGGTAAAAGCACTGGAGGTAAAAATAAAAGCAAAACTGGATTTGAGTACAGAGAAATCAAAAGAATACATAAAGAGGCATATAAAACTTCCATGACCTTTTGTGGATCAGAAATGTGGAGTATGAGGTAAATGGTCAGGATAAAAATATCGGATTTATTCTGAAATACTCTGTATCACACAATTTCTGTGTCCACAAAGTAGATACAGAAAAGCCTATTTTTATCTAATCTGGCTGCAGAGCTCTCTGCTAGACTCTATGCATGCTACAGATGACCTAATGTATCTCCATGGCCATCAAAATAATGGCAGTGTTGATGTTTAATAAGCCACTTTTACATAAGCATTATAATATTAAATTTAGGAGCAGAACTCTGAGCAGCCAGTTTCGAGAACATTATCCTTTCTCTGTTAACCTGCATGTTCCTCCCAGATATTGTTTTAAATCACTTGGTTACAGGCTTTCAAAATGAATCTTACTCAATTTTGTTGGCTGCTCAGGACATTTTAATTGTGTTGCAGATCTTGTTTCTAAGCTTGCTTCGTGGCCTGTGACTGAGTGGAACTTAAAATTTTATCTTGTGAGAGATTTTGGAAGAAATGCTGTATCTCTGTTATTAACCTACCTGTATTTCGGATCTGCTCTTCAGATGGGGTAGTTGGACAGCTTATCACAGAATCACAGAATATTAGGA
>NW_010180474.1:0-12892 GCF_000695765.1 Mesitornis unicolor | reverse complement strand
CCTTCGAATCTAGTTTAAAGCCCTCCAAATATAGTATAATAAAAGACATTTCAAATACTCCAGTGAGTAATAAAACAGGAATGTGACTCTATAATTCTGCAAAACTTCTTTTTAAGTGTATAAACTGTCCAAGTTGCACTAATCCTTCTTTTTTCAATCTCAAAAAACAAAGATAGCATTCTTATCTTTCACAGGTTGTCAAGAGCCACTTGTTTTCAAAGCAATAGAATGGAGTGGACATGCTTTGAATTTTTCAGTGTTATTTTTTTCTCAGGCATTTGGCATATGTTCAGTGATTTTGTGCTCATTTTCTCCACAGCAGCACAACTCCCACTTGAAATAAAGGGCAAACATAATTTGACAACATGTAGGAAGACTTGAGCAGCTGTACATCTGATCTGTACCTACTAACTTACAAACCACAATTGCACTCATTTTTAAGGCTGTGGAAAAAATACTATTAGATTCGTCTTTTCATAGCCTGCTTCACTGATTAACTGTTGCAGTATTTTACAATAAATTTCACAAATATGAAAGGTAAAGGTAGAAAGGTATTAAAGCACCCAGTAAAGGTGCTTTAATTTCATATTTCTAAACTGTCCTGAATTACATGGTTGAAACTACATGAATTGGAGATTTTCTACATAGAGAAAAGTCTGAAATTTTCTGTGATGTCCACCTCCATTTCTGAATGTCCAATTTGAGGTGTATGAAAGTGTCTGGATATGGAAAAGTGTGGAACAGGTGTAATTTTCTTCCATTCATTCGAAGTTGAGCAGCCAAAAAAGAGGAATCCAAAATCAAGTGACTGCAAAACCTTGGCAGGGCTATAGACTGTTCATATTAATCCTTTGAGCGTCCATTGCCTCAGACACCTGGCCAGATGAATGAGGTGATTCATATGCCTACACTTACAGACTAACCCTTGGCTAACCCTTTCTAGGATGGCTGCTTAGAGCAATCACAATTTCATGTGGTTGTTCTAGTTTTACTAGGCTTCTTTCAAACATATTCTTTTAAAGAGTAAATAATATTTTGTTTTTAATATATTTTTGGTATAAAGTATCAGTAAAAAGTTGTTCAAACACATCAACAAAAATAAATTTATTATTAGAGTAAATATTTTTTTCTTTTTTCTTAAAGCATTCATTTTAAATCCTTGGCATTAAACATCCTAATTCAGGAAATTATTTGAGCACTCAGAAACATTTATGCCTATGTTTCATTTTATATGTATGTTAAAATTCAGTGCTTAACCTGTGAGCCTCAAGTGCATGGTTAAGTAATTACCTGAAGAGGGTTTCACTTAAATACCTACCTAAACCTCCATGTACTGCTTGAATGCATGGTTTAATTGAACTTAAATTGGCTATTGGAACAGTTAAAGTATTTTTTTAATTTGTGTATTTTTCTTTATTATATTTTTGTGAATTATCTTGTTTTGTTAACTCTTTACATTATTTCGTACTTGTCACTGCACAAGTGAATGCGACATAACAAAAATGGGAATAATGTTTTATTAGCAAGACTTGATATTAAGAATCCAGATCTTCCAGCTTAATGTCTCTATATTACCCTAGTATGACAGCTTTGGTTTTTATTGACTTATGAATAATATAAGGATTGCATTTAATAACTCATTGTATTCACAGATATTCATAGGGTGTATGGAGATCAGATAGCAGAGACAAAATTGAGGTAGGTAATGAGCATAAAATGTTTTTCTCTGGTTCCCTGGACCTGATCTATGCTGGATCTGCTATCAGCAGGGATTTTAGCAAATGACATCCAGATGCCCTTCAGAGGACCCTGGCAACCTAAGTTACTCACTGAGATTCACTCCTTGGAGAAGTCTTTTTGTCTCCACTGACTGTAGAGTGAACAAAAAGTGATTAGCTCTTAATTTAGATATCTAAGTATCCGTGTGAGATGAATCCTACCCAAAGTCTATGGAAAGAACAATTGCATATGCAACTCTTGGTGGGTTCCCACAAATTACATGGGCTTTGAAAGCACTAAACTATTTCCAATCTGTGCTTGTCAGGTGTGGAGAGGAAATGAAGAAGCAGCAGCAGCTTTGTTAATCACAGGATGTGGAAGTTCAGCTCCTGATCCTGTTGTTGCTCCAAACAATGCGATAACTACAGTATTTCAGTCTCAGGATGCTCCCGGGACAGGTTTCTCTGCATCTTTCATAAGCAGTAAGTAATATTAAAGCCAGATGGCTGCTCTATTAGTCCACTTTGGATTAGTTTGATCTGTGTGTAGCAATTGAGACCTCAGTCCAAGGTGGCATTGAAGCCTCTGCCCAGCTTTTGAAACTGAGAGTTTCCTTACTGAAAGCAATGGAGCTACTGTGTGCTCATGTTGGACTTGCCAAAGATCCTCCATGCAGCTATAACTTTGTAGTTTTTCATAGCCACCTTTGGCTTTTCAGTGTGCCAAAAAGAAATGAATGGACTTTAAATTTAAAGAATTTGTTTCTCTGTAGTTAAACAGCTTGGAAGCAAAAGCTATAATCTTCTCAAAAAAAGAAAAAGGATCTGTTTCTCCTTTAGAATTTTTATCTTTGTTCTTCTTTTCAAGGCTCATGTTGAAACTCCTGTGTATGATGTAGCCCATGCCCTTCACATAAACTGCTCTCAGGAGAAGAAATTACTTCTCACCATCTGTACTGTCCCTTACTTTGCTTTTCTTTGTTGTATTTGCATTTCATGTAGATCAAGTGGCATTTCTTGGGTGGACCTCTCCATTTCTTTTACCATGCCATGTGCCTTGTGATGGTCAAACCCACCAGAACTGTAGGAGGTAGTACTCAATTGCTGTCAGTTGTTTGGTTCCTTTTAGTAGGATGCTGCTGCCAAAGGAAACCACTTTCCCTTCACTGTATTCAGATAAAAACAGTGAGAAATTAAGTCCTTAGAAGAAGATACTATTGAAGGACACAGAATTCTGAACAGAAACTGCTTTTGTTTTTATAATATCTGCACTAATGTTGCCAGTAGTAACTAACAACCTCTTAGTAGAGACAATCACAGGCTTCATATGCCTATTCCTAATCTTATACCAGCATTTCACTGTGCACTGTGCTCTTTTAAACCTGTAGCTTAAAACAGAGAAACCCCAAGGCCATGCATGTTATTAGGATCAGAAGGAGGTCCACAAAAATAAATGGTTCTACGCGCTTGACAAGTTCTGGGTGGCAAACCTTTCCTGCCTCTGCATATGGCAGAGCAGCCCAGAGATGGTCCTTTAGCAGATGGCATACTCCTGGCTGTCAGGCACAAAGCAAGAATGGTACCACTTGGGCTAACGTGGGCATTTCTAAATGAGGCCAAACTGTCAATGTGCCCCAATAACCCCCCATCCAATTCAGCTACATTTGTATGTACTAAGGGATTTTGAAATGTGCAGACTCCAATTCCATAAGAACGGCAATTTTGTGTCCTTCTGATCAGTGGGCTGAGGCGCTACGGCCTGGTCTTATCCAATGTATTCCAAGATACTGTATGAGGCTGTAGGCGGGAAAGCCCTGTGTTTCCAAAAAACACTGCTATTTGTGTGTGTGTAAGACCAACTTTTGCCATCATGATGTATACTACTCTCCTTGGTTTTTTTGAGCGGGTTCTTAAGGAGAGTTGAGGTCCTTGCGTATTGGTTTTCTTGCTGCAAAATCAGAATTATGTTATCACCTGGATTATAACTGTGTCTTATTTATTTATGCTTGCAGGGTGCGGAGTAAATTTCACCAGGCCTGCAGGTCGTATCATCTCTCCTAACTACCCTAGTCAGTATGGTAACAACTTGAACTGCAGTTACTTTATAGATCAGGGACCAGAGTCACTGGTGATCCTGGAGTTCGAGACTTTTCACTTGGAAGGTAACTGGTTCTTCATAATTTCAGTATGTACTATGAATTGTAATTTCTTACTTGAAAACATACAAGTCTTCTATCAAGGAAAACGGTTGATGGTTTAATTTGCTAGTCCGTTCTGAAAATCATTTACAGATATTTACAGAGATAGTTTCCAGAGTTCAGTTTTGCATCACTGAAGGCTTCCAGAAGAATGAAGATGGATCTCACCTGTTGAGTACCTTGTAGTAATGAAGTTGGGAATTTTCCAGGTGGTTGGAGTATGAGTGACTTTGGCCAATTGAGGTCTTTGTTCCTGCCTTTTATTTTTGACATTGAGTCTTGTAAACTTTTTGGCCTTAGGCCAACTGTTTTGCTTTCCAGTGCTTCTGTTTCCTTAACTGATAAAATATATATAAATATACTTGGTTGTTTTACAAGGATGTACAAACAAATAAATGTGAAACTAGGTGAAAGAAGACAGTAACTGAAAACCTACAAAAGTTGTTACCCTGTATATACCAGTGAACAGAAATCCCTCCTAAGATTTTCAAACTTGGCAGTATTTAGTCAGGAAATAACAGGTATAATATCTTGGTCTCGTTGGTGTGAATGGTAAAACTTTCTCAACTTTGATAGCATCACATTTTTACAGGTGGAGATGTCCTGATAGCATAGAGGAATCAGTATGATGAAACTACTCAGGTGACATCACGTATTTTGAGGCCATCTTCATTTGGTTCCCTTGAAGTCACCAAGACAAAGAACTTTTTGAGTAATTTGTCACCAAGCTGGGAAACATAATTTGAACTTTTCTTCAGACCAAACAATAAAGCCAGAAAATAGGCTTATTTTATTTTATTTTTAAGTTTTCAAACTGTTTTGAATTCAAAAGTATTCTGGTCCAAACCTAATTTAGGTCTGAGACAAATATTTAACTGTGATTGTATCTGAAGTATTTTTTTCATCCTCTAATAAAAACCACTACTTGAATTTTTTTAATTAAATGTAAATCACAGAAATAATATAAATTCTTCATGTAGAAGACATTATCATTCAGCAGAATCAGATGATGCCAATTTTGGCACCTCTATGAGTACATTACTGATCTATATTACTGATCTGTATTTTGTGTGTACATTCAGTTAATTTATAAATGGATTCAAGCTTTTATTATCAAGAAGGTTAAAATAAAGAGGTAAGGGATACAGACATAATAATAAACATAGACCTAAATAAATACTAAAAATATTCTACTTCTTGCAGGACAAGTGGCTCCTTTATTGTTATAGTCTTCCTTAGGCTACACAAACTAAAAGTCCTTAGTCACATGAAAGAACTGTGGATATGAGCTAAAGGACATCTGGTTATAAAAGCGGAAATATGACACTCTCTAGTAGTCAATTATTAATATTTTTCACAAAATCTTAAAATACAACCCTGTAGCAAAGAGAAATTGCCTGGGTTTAAATTGGAAAGAAGATTGAAACCACCATCTTGTAAACTATCATGCAAAAGTGAAAACTTACTCAGCAGCCCCACTGAATGAATGTGTTTAGCACATGTGCCTAAGGGTTTCCAACATGAACTCCCTTAGTGCTTTTGCAAAGGCAGGACAGTGTTTGGCAGCATCTGTTAAGATCATTTCTAGCTATTCCATATGCAAGGAAGCACAGCACCTGCTTAGATTGTTGCCAAGTGTGGCCTTTAAAATTTTAACCACACTATTATGGAGTTCTGGATTGGGTTTTTAAAGTTTAGCTACATGTCCAATTAACATAATTTACTACCTATTCGACCTCTCAAACTGCATCCAAAGTGTTTTTTTCATGGTTGTTTAGTAATGAAATGAAGTATCTAAATAATGCCTGTAAGGCATACATATCTCATTGACTTTAACTGGTTGAGATATCTTTTTCAGAAAATTAGAAGGCAGAAGGTAATTGGCAATAGTGCAGTGACACATTGGTACAAAATTGAATTACTTCATGGGTTAGTCACAGATCTCTGCTGTAGAGCAGTTGTGTTTTCAATTGTCATGAGATGCCTGTTCTGATCATAAAGAACAACTCCATATGAAGCAGTTAACCCACAGCAGTGATACAACGTCAGTGTTTGGAACCAAGTGAACATGACATGCATGTACTAAATATTAAATATGTATTAAGCACTAAATATAGCAAGTAACAGAGCAAGAGAGAACTGAAGGAAACTGCATTTGTTAATTTTGTGATAAAAAATTAATTTAAATTGGTTGCTTCCCGGGAGGTAGAAAAATTGTTTTCATCTGACTTAGAGACCCTGAAAATAGACATCTCATTTAGATTATTATCTAGATTTATCTCCTCCTATGGTGAAGTTAAAAAGTGCTTTAAACCCAAAATCAAATGTGTTATAGAGGTGGAATTAATTCCCTTCTGAAGGTCTCTTTCACTCTCTTTACCCACTGACTATTACAGGAAGTCATAGACAATAGCTTACACAAGATACTTAAGATTTAGGCAGGAAAAAATAGGTAGTATTAACCCTATAAATGAAGTTTGGCTTAGTCTCTGTGATTTCCTTGCAGCCTGAAGAATATATCTTCCTTTGCGAAACTTAATATGGTTATGGAAACTCTCTTTTGATTTGGTGATTTCAAGAAGCTGCATAGGTTGCCACTTGCTTCTTGTAGTACCACCTGCATTATTGTCTGGTTATTTTATAGAGAATCAGGCAAATGAGAGTGAGTTTGTTTTCTCAGCCCTACTTCTGACACAGTGAAAAATGTCCTCTTTCATCTGTCCTCCCTCCTTGGATCAAAGGTCTACACAAATCTAACATAATAAAATTAATAAAACAAAAATCTTAGTGGTCTTACTATCTAAGAACTAATTAATCGCATCCATCTTTTGTTCACAAGCTTTTTTCAGATAAGCGCCACTACAAATACAACTCTAGAACAGCTACAGTAGTGTATTATTAAATGGCTGTAATACCTTTCAAGTGTGAGTATAACACCCAATGAAGTCTGAGTTTCAAATAATAGAAAACTAGGGAAAATGAATGTGGGCCTTCTGCAGTATCAGCTTTTAAAATCCTGTAGTATTTATACTCTGCCCATACAAAACAAATGCATTGTGTTGATACCATGCTGAATTTTTAATAACTTATTTCTCCTTTTAATTTTTTTTTAAACATGCAAGTGTAATTTTGCAATCTAAGCTAGAGTTACATCTTCATTTTGGAGACTTCTTTATCTGCATTCTCAGTTGTTACTAGGCAATTCAGAAAATATACAAGTTTTGCAATAGATAATTTTGAAAGAGGAGATATACATATATACATGAAAGACTTGTAATTCCCTGTGTTTAAAATAGTATCTTGTTCTATGGAGCTGGTGAATACATTGCAAAGGAGTATACATGTGCAATACTACTTCTACATTAGTAATTACTAATTGTATTACCATTTATACCAGAAGCTACAGCTGTGAACCAAAACCTCATTATTTTAAGTTTTACAAACTTTAAACAAAAATACAGGTTCTGCCTCAATACAAAATGAAACAGAATCTGTGGCTTAGACAGAGGGATGGAAAGAGGACATTGTTATTAATGATCAGATAGTTAGGGGCACAAATTCAGTCAAGGTTTTTGTGCAGGCATCGTATCAAATAAATGATTTTACGGAGAATAATGAGACTGGACAGAAATTTCTGCTAAACAGAAAGGAGCCAACACAAAGGCATATTTCAAAATATAATGTAAGGACAACTGAAGCTCTTTTCATGTGAACTTTGGAGGCAGGAGTCAATGTATCAATGCTGAGTGGTACCAAGAGATGATAAATAGAGTGCAGATAGATGACAAAAGGCCTTGAAAGCAAATACACACAGCAATTCAGAGAGGGTTATTTTCATAACATTAGGCCAAATAACTGAACTCTCCAGCAGTATTTGGAAGAAACATTGTCAAGGCTAGAGGAATGAGTGGTACAGTATCCTTGTTGGAAAAATCCATATTTCTCAGATGAGAGTCATAGCTGTGTGGAAGGATAAGAAAAAGTTTATCTTTAAGATAGTAACTGGAAACACTCAACAATATTTACATCTAGCCTGGATGTGAAGGCCTAGAGAGTTACAAATCATAGACATGGACCTAATGAGGGCAGGCAAAATTATGAGGCTGTAAAGAAAAAAGATGCAAGGAAAGATTTGAGAGGGGGAAAAAAAGGTCTCCTGTTGTTAAGAGACAGAATTAAGATTTTAGTCTGAACAGAAAGAGGCCTGGAGGAGGGAAGCAGATTTATGAGGTCATCATCATAGAGATAGTGGTTGCATCTGTCCTTGCAAATGAGATTATACAGAGCTAATGTGGAGATAAAGAGAGAAAGGAAGGAGAGGAGATGTCTCATTGAATCCTCATGGATGAATCAGAAGAGAGAATGCAGCAATACCAGAAACATGAGCAAAAGCTCTTAGTAGACAAGGTTTTATGAAGAAAAACAGTGCTAGCTATGTGGAAAGTGCCTGTCAGCTCAAAGAGGATGTGGGTCTGACATCTGGCTAAGAAAAATTCTCTAGAGACTCATGAAATCTGTTCCATTGTAGTGCAAGGAACAGAAATTGGTCTAGAAAAGACCTGAGATGATAGAATTAGAGGAAATGAACCACAGAAAAGAATCGCTGATGATGTGCTGCGTATGTGTAGAGACTGGGAGTATGACATAAGGAGATAGGATAGGGGAATCTTAGGCTGGGGATTATTTACAGAATAATGCGTTTTAGCATGGTGTGAAATGAAGGAAAAGTGTAAACAAGAGAATGAGTTACAGGGTAGAGTTCAAACAATAATCAGTCCTGCCAGGATTCATGGGTCATAAATTATATTGGCCCAAAACAATGAGAATTCAAAGCTAGAAATTAAGCCTTTTGCTCACAATCCTGCATCAACCATCTTATTCTTTCCAGTATAGCCATTCAAAACAGCTCATGAGGGGTATTGTGGACCTTTGCTTTGCTGAGAAAGACATTTCACTTCATTCCTTTCTCCAAAGTCTTTTCAAAAAAGGACCTGAGTTCCTCTCTCAAATCTTTTCCTTCTGAAATTGCACTTGTCTCCATTTCATTTTTTTTTCTCATTTCTTTGTATTTTAAAATTTATTATGTTTTTAAATAGTATCAAGTTATGAAGTACTCTCATAATAGGGTAGGACATGAAGAATATTTTTAATTAATTATTTTATTTACAGTGTAATCAGCTATCTGATGTGGTTTTCAACTTAGTTACTCTTATTAGAGTCAGACGAGTACCATATTTCCCTATTGGCATAATTGTAAAGCACGTTAAAATACATTGTCTTCATTGAGAGAGAATCTAGATCATCTAGAGTAGGTACCAGGTAGTTTACTGGCTGTAACAAAAGGTGCGTTGCTTTGATCTGCAGAGGAGATCCATGCTTTTGTTAGGTCCTCTTATCTCCTCATAGGTGGTGTTCACGCAACTATGAACTCCCTTGAACGCAAGGGGCCTGGAGCCTTTTCCAGATAAGATGCGTTGAATGAGACCAGTCTGATGTTTCATATAGAAAGTCTCTTTGCCATTTTCTGCCTCAGTTTTTCTGCATGTTAAAAATTGGCATTTGCTTCCTCAGCAAGCAAATGAGATCCCGAGATCCTGGAATGGAAAGTAGAGTAAAGTTTAATTCTTATCTTGTGTGAGGTGTCTATACTTGCAGCTCAGTAAATCACATGGAAAATACGCTGCTAACACTTCTGCATTATATGTCCATGCAGCCCCGGCACTCTTGAGCGGAATTTGTCTTTATGATGGAGTGAGCATCTTCAGAGGGACGAGGGTTACCCCATATCCTCTCATCACGCTCTGTGGTAATGAACTCCCTGCCCCAGTCAGCATCTTTGGACCTGTGCTGCTCAACTTCTACACCGACTCTCACATTACAGGCTTTGGATTCCAGGCAAGATACAGAACAATGAGTGAGTAGCCACTGTCCTGTGCTTTAGGTGGTGGGAATATTCCAGCTGGATAATGGTTCAGTGTGGGAAATGTTGTACCTAATTTTGGGTACACCCTTAGATGGATGTTGATGGTTCATATTCCCCCTGCACCTGCCCAAAAGAGCTCTCAGGACCAGGACATGGGACTGTCAGGTGCATGCTGTCACTGACTGATGTTATCTCACAATTGTCATTTCAAGACACTGCTTGGGACCAGCTCAGGAACTGAAACACTTTTCTATTGCTGTAGAAAATGCAAGCCATTTTGGCAGGTTTGTTTGTGTGAGGGGGTTTTAATAATGTTTAAGGAGAAACATTGCCAGTTTATGTAACTGAATTAATTTAAAATTTTTTATCACATACAGGAGAATGGTCTGATCCTCAATTATACTAAAACTACATTATACAACATGGGAACCAGGATAGGATCTTTAAATTGAACCAGCTATATGCCTCCATTTGATGACTCTCTTGCAGTGCTAAGTATTAATGTAAATAAACATTGGGATCTATATAGAAATTTTTTTAACAAATATTTTCACCAAAACTTTTTGTCTTTCACATGAGATCTCTGTTGTTTTAAAAAGGAAATAAGCATTAGAAAAAGAATTTGCTGAGTTTAGAATTTATATCTGCACAAATATAAATATCCCAAAAGATTAATTATATTTTCAAAACCAATTTTAATATTTTCTAGGTTTAACTATAGAGACAGTACTTTGATTTTTTAAAGCATCTTTTGCAACTGCAGAAAAAAGTGTGAGTTCTTCACTTTGGTATTTCCCTTAATGCATTCCTCATGTTCAAAGTCACAGCATAAAGCATAAGGCTAAATTCTTTATATGAAAAGAATGGCCTGATACAGATAAGACAGAGGGAACGGCACTGAGAAATGATAATGTGCAGTTAGTTACTTATGGAAAAGACCTTCATAACTCACTCGAGTCAGTTGCTGCTATCTGACTTGTGACTTCTGACATTTGAGAAAGATGACTGAAGCCTTCTTAGCTTGTTGCTGTATACAAAGCAGATTCTAGCAATTAACATTCCTCTTCCCTCTAGTTGTATTGTTTGCTGGAAAAAAAAAGAAAAATACTTCCCCCTTCTAGTGTAGAATAATGCTGATTCTTTATCCTCCTGGCTCCTGTCCTTCATTTGCCAGTGCTTCAGGCCACCAGCCTGAGCGCAAGTGAGGGGCCAGGGGCTCTGTATCCAGCAGCACCCAATATGGAACTGCCTTAATTAAGGTGATGGCCTGAGCAGTGGCATGTCCTTTAAAATATGAAAAGCTCTGTGTGGCTTTGAGCTATTTATCAACAGGATGCAGGGAAACGTTTTTTTTTTGCTAAGTTAATATTATAAAATAAAAGGTGAAGCTAACAATGGAGATTAGAGTTGGTTTTATAATACTTTTTGTTCCCTCAAGCACTGAAGCTGGCAACAAACATTAGCCATTAGTCACATCCTGGCCTCATCAGCAACCATAGTGTGAAATCCTGAGAAGTCAAGCAGTGTCTTTAGTTCACAGCTGCAGAGTTTAACTTGCTCCTCAGCCAGAGAGCAAGTATGCAGTCCCAGCACACGGTGAAGTGGGGAGGAGTCCCCAGGGTCAGTGACACCTGGGGGCTCCTCGCTGCCTTTCTGCACAGAACAAATGCTGCAGTAATGCCCCAGCCCTGCTGGGAGGTGGAGAGGTGATGGGGCTCTGCGTAGTTATTCAAAAAAAATCAGGTCAGGGCCCTGAGTGCAATTGTGGCTGCTTTTGTGTTAGTGCCAGACTTTCAGAGGCTTCCATGGGGCCAGGGTTTGGATGAGGGAACATCTTTGCCCCCATAACAGTCAGGTTTCTCTTGGCAAGCTCGAGCAGGCGCAGAGCCACCCCAGATACACCACACTCATGCTGCTGCCTGGGGCACCCCCCCTCCCACTGCTCCCTGGTCCTACTGCAGCACACTTGAAATCAGGTTCAGTCTTTTACTGCACAAACACAGAGCCATTGCCATTTAGTATGGGCTAGTAACAGCCCGTTACTTTGATACCAACTGGTCTTCCACTGTAGAACACAACCTGATGGACATCTCCACATTTAACAGTTCTAGGCATGACAGCAAAGTCTGCTCCTAATTTATCAAGGGCTTTTCTTTCCTTATGGCTAAACTCTTGCAAGAAATAAGAGAATTAGGACCAAGCTAGTATTCAGACACTAATCACTTTTCTGTTTCCCCTACAGCTTGTGGTGGCATTTTCAATGGCTCTGTTGGTGTTATCAGCAGTCCGGCCCATTCAGTTCTTGACTATCACAACAACATGAACTGCTCATACTACATCACAGTTGGAAACGGCAAAGTAGTGGCCCTCAAGTATGTAATCCATGTTCAGCTTGTCGTCAAGGGGACAGGGAAGTCTCTGGTTCCAACTGAAGACAGCAATTATCAACAATTTTCTCTCTGTCTTTCCTTTTCCAAGGGGAAATCTGAACTAAAATGAGAAATGGCTACTGAAGCCACCTTTGTCAACCGCAGGATCCCTTACATCTTTCTCTGTAACTTGTTATGTGTAAAATCATCATTACCATTTTAACTTCCCACTTCTGATACCAAGAGGACTAAAAAATTGTAAAAATGCAGCTCATGCTTTTAGTTAAAATTTTGCCAGCCTTTGAGGAGTTATGAGACTCCTGTGAGTTTAAGTAAGAAAAAAAATTATTCTTTTAGAAGGCTGGTACTCACTTTACAGCCCAAGTAGCAATACCCAGCCAGAAAGACTATATTGTCTTGCCTAAAAGAGGGATATGGCTGCCACAAAATCTTGCCGCTGAGAAATTAAGAGATGCATACATTTTTCTGTCATACATATGCTGTTTGTGAATTAGAAGAACATTTCCCAGCTAAGTGGAAGACCCAGCTGGCCTGCACTCTGAGCCTGCATTTTATATGCGTTTCACATGCCCAAGGAAATTGCAGCCTGAGTAATATGCAGAAGTGAGAGAGGGTATGTTTGCACAGGTGAAATCTACAAGAAGGGCTGGAAGGAAGAGCCGG